>NC_134403.1:256717992-256870492 GCF_038048845.1 Mixophyes fleayi
GCGTTGTTGCTGTGCCTACATGATAGGCAGAACACGCCCTAATTTTCCAGATGGAACTGGAAACGGTGGCAATATTTTTCTAGAGAGAACGCCAGGCAGTATCAGCCTGGGTAGACGGCTGCATGCCTGGTTCCAGCTTCAACGGTTGGGCCAATATGGGCAGCGTGCCAGCTTTTAGCAATTGGAGGGTGATTTATGCCAAGGGGCTGGTCTCAAGAGGACTTTGTTGCGGTGCCTACATGGTAGGCAGAACACGCTCTATTTTTCCAGATGGAACTGGAAAAGGTGGTAAATTTTATTAGCGTTACACGCCGCTTGTCTGCAAAGTTTGGAAGTGTTTAATAAAGCTGTGACCAAAATAATTTTGCCAAATACTTGTCTCAGAGTATTTCTTTATTAGCCTACTGCGTGGGGCGCCGGTTGGTCGACCTATATCCCTTATCTTCTTACAGACATGAATCAGAACATGCATCTGAAGAAAAACTGATAAAAATGTACATTTTGGGGTCTATTTAACAAGAATAAGTATGTATAAGAAGTAAATACTGGCAAAAGACTCTTTCACTGCTTTTTGCTATTATAAAAGGGTTAACAATGGAGAAATATTTTGGACTTAACCCCATTAATGGAGCTTACTGCTGTCCCCATAAACCTTTGTGGGGACAGCAGCACTAGTTAATTTCTAGATGGTGATACTTGTATTTTACTGGGAAAGCTCTTCCTCCACTTGCCGCCAATGTTAGGCAGCTGTTGAATATAACATAATCTTTGTGGAGGAGAAAGAGGGGTGGGGGTGGGAAGAGGGCGTTATCTGGGCCTCCAGAGCTGCCCCAGCATGGTAAATTACAGGAGTGTTTTATTATGCATTGCTGTGATATGCAGCAATGCATATTAATTGTTACAGCAGTGTATTATAATAATAATAATAATTTATTCAAGCACTCCTAAGCCAAAATAATTACCAAGTAGTCCCCCGCCTTGCTTACCACCGGCCCTGGCCGCGGCACCCCAGGGAGGCGTGGCACACAGTTTGGGAACCACTGCCATAGGTGTAAAAGTATTTTCAAATGTTGTTAAATTGCGGTACATAGCAATTCTCATAGACATCTATGGGGACTGCTATGTGTTTCGAAAAAAAAAAAGAGCAAAGCAGCAGATATCTATGATATCTGCTGCGATGCAGTGTTGATAGATTTGAAAAATACTTAAATATGCGTCCATTCCCCGAAAACAACTATTTGCAGAAAATTTACAAATAAAATAACTGTAATAAATTGGCCTCTTAATCTGATGAATATAGATGAAGGGCATGATTCGTTAAGGAGCGTAAAAGGTGATATGTTGTGTACAGGGGCGAGCTGGCCCGGGGGGCAGAGGGGCACACGTCCCCCGGGCCGGACATAAAAACATTGTTTTGGGCCGCCAGGTGGCTGGCTCCTTCCCCGGGACCAGCCACCTTCAATTGGCCGCGGATCCTAACGATCCGTCCCCCCTCCCTCCCTACCACTCTGTATGCTCGCGCGATGCATCTCTGGGTCACATGGGACGCGCACAGGTGCCGTCCCATGTGTGAAGAAACTGACAGCACGTGGAATTGAGCCAGGAAAGTGCCGGGGGGTGTATTATATTAATATTGTGTATGTCAGTGTCAGTATTGTAAATTAATGTCTGTGTGAGAGGGGGCCACTATATGAATTTATTTGTGTGAATGTGGGGGCCAGTATATGAGTGTATTTGTGTCTGTGTGGGGGCCATTATATGAGTGTATTTGTGTGAGTGTGCGGGCCAGTATATGAGTGTATTTGTGTGAGTGTGGGGGCCAGTATTTGAGTGTATTTGCGTGTGTGTGGGGGCCAGTATATGAGTGTATTTGTGTGAGTGTGGGGGCCAGTATATGAGTGTATTTGTGTGAGTGTGGGGGCCAGTATTTGAGTGTATTTGTGTGCGTGTGGGGACCAGTATATGAGTGTATTTGTGTGAGTGTGGGGGCCAGTATATGAGTGTATTTGTGTGTGTGTAGGGGGGGGGCAGTATATGAATGTATTGTGTGTGTGTGGGGGGGGCAGTATATGAATGTATTTGTGTGTGTGTGTGTGTGTGGGGGCCAATATATGAATGTATTTGTGTGTGTGTAGGGGGGGCAGTATATGAATGTATTGTGTGTAGGAATGACCAATCTAGGAATGTAGTGTGTGAGAGGGAGGGGGTCTTGTGTATATGTGTGTGTGTGTGTGTGTGTGTGTGTGTGTGTGTATATATATATATATATATATATATATATATATATATATATATATATCAATTTAATTGAGTGCAGGTGGGGGCTATTTTATTTGTGGGGTGATGGTGGGACAATTTAATTTAATAGTGGGTCCTATGAATTTAAGTTGGAGTAATTGCACCTTTAAGTTACTGCTAGGGTGGTGAGCTATTAATTGATTGTGGGGCTGTTTGGGGAGAATGAGGTCTATTACATGTGATTATGAATTATTTAAAGCTTGGGATTGTTGTGGGAAATGGTTATATTTGTTAACCGTAAATGCTATTTAAATTATTGCTGGGGCTATTTGGAGGGAGGGGAATAGGTTTATATATTAAATGTGTTTGCTGTCTAATGTCAGGGTTGGTTGGAGGGAAAGAGATCTAGGGCCTGATTCACTAAGGATCTTAACTTAAGAAACTTCTTATTTCAGTCTCCTGGACAAAACCATGTTACAATGCAAGAGGTGAAAATAAGTATTCTGTTTTGCACATAAGTTAAATACTACTTATGGGCCGGCGCGGTGTGCTTGCCCCCCGGGCTAATGTCTGTCAGCCCTCCCCTGGTTGTGTATTTTGCGAACAATTACTCTGCGCATGAACCGAACCATATAGCAAAGAACGCAGTAGCTTACAATTCATGTTCGAGCGCAAAGGATACTTAATACAGACTACAATTCCAGGGCGGAATTGAGAGGGGAATGGGCGTCTGCATGTAATATACAGTAAGGGTGTGCCAAGCTCAAGTACACGCAGCAATATCCAATTCAATCTTTGGGCATCTCAAAAATACATGTTTTTCAGTCGTATCACTTGTACTAGCTACATGTCATATGTAACTGCAGATTAGTAGCGATGACAGATGTGTATACATGCTAAAACATGTGTTTGCAATTAGGAGCAACTGTAAAAATGTATTTTATGTACAGTAGTCATTAATAATATCCTAATAAATGTTTTTATAGAAAAAAACCTTTGTTTTTAATTTTTGGTTTTGTCATTAAGTACTGTATTATTAACAGGTGACGTAAATTAAATCCGTTTTTTTTTCTGTGCGTCCTTTTTTGATTTGATATTCCATATATTTATTGGACATATCCTGACTGTATTGAATGTTAGTGCAGAGCACACCTAGACCCGTATTCATCAACAGATATATCTTTACATTCGCTCCTTGTTGAATACGGACGTGCGTATACCAGATGTACGTGCATTTCTTAATGAATCAGCCCTGATGTGTTTCACCATATTTAGATGATGCTATACATATATGTTTCACTATATGGCAATGAAACCACTGTTTAATGTATGCCAGTCCCACACTTTATTCATTGGGAGGCTTGCCACCTACCAACAAAAGGTGGGTTAAGGAACAAGCGTTCTGACATAGCACTGTGGCATGGAGAGAAGTGAAAAGAAATCTGGTGCACAGTTGCTGTCACATGCATGGCCTGATGATAGATTTTCCATTCAGCGGCCCCTTTGGAGTACGCTGACTGAAAAATGTGTCTCTGTGACAGAATCTTTACAGCGGCTTCCCCCCCATTAAAATGCAACAGACTGTCAGGAGGACCAATAAAAGAATGGTCTCTGCTTCAGGTAGTTCTTAAGACAAAACCCGTCAGACAGGTTTTACTTTCTTCTTCCTCAGACTTTGAGGTAGAAGTTCAAGACTTTGTTTTCCCTGCTCAGGGGGCTCACAGAGAGAGAAAAAAATGCATGGTTTCAAATAAAAAGTGATTTCATAAAACCTTGTTCCCCAGACGGTTGTTCAAGCACAGTTGCCACTTTTCCTGGCATTGCCCATAGCCGGCAGTCTAATATTGGCTGCAACAAGTATCCCATACTGTCCGTAGTTGGATATATGAAGGCCTGTCAGCTTCTTCCACTGTAGACTGGAAGTCCACGGAGGTGATAAGAACTCTCTGCCTCAACCAAGCAAGGAGAACTTAGTGAGAGTCAAATGGCTAGGTGACCTTAGCAGGTAAGACACAAAATGATATGGTACACATTGGGCTCTGAATCACGGCTCAGAGGTGCAGAAGTTTCCACAGATGTTGCTATGTTGTTACACAGTGTTACTAGATGGTCCAGCACTCTTACATCAAATTGCTGGTTAAGAAATCAGCGATTTTAAACTCGCCCGAGAAAATCGCTGGAAATTCAAAATTTCAGCTTGATACATTTACCCACATGAACCAATGTACAATGTACAAACCTCTCGCTTCCACTCCAAAGTATTTACGAAAGGAGCAGGGAATACAGATGCAATGTCCTTTTTATGGGTGAATCTAAGGCGTCCCTATGTATTTTTCCACCTCCCCCACCTATTGTTGAAGGTCTCATACAAGATCAGAAAGGAACAGGAAACCTAACTAGTTTTACTATACCCAGTTTGACCAGTCAGTGTTTGGCTTCCCTTGATCAACCAGCAATGGCCCCAAACTTCCTCTGGAGTTCTATAAAGGTGCACTCAGGAGCACTCTAAATTTTTTATAGACCCTGGCAAAGGTGTGAAAAGTACTGGGTTGCTAACAGATTTAGCATTAGCAACACCCACAAAGACTTTGATTAATGCTTCCATTCTAGGGCTCACTATAATCAGAACATTTGATCATTGCTGATCTAGGGTGAACTCAGTTCATATCTACATGCAGCAAAGTCTCTTCTCCATACTCATCCACCTAAACCTCTCTGATGCTTAAAACACTGTTGATCATCCTTTTTCCCCTGCACAACCATTATTCCGTTAGCTTTCATGAGAGTTTTTCCTGGTTCACTTCCTACTATTGAACTGCTTCTTAAATGTCTCTATCTCTGACATATCCTACCCTCCTCTCCCACTACCTGTTATGGTCCACAAGGCTCTGTTACCATCCCTCTGCTTTTCTACACCGCTTCTCTTGGGGAAATAATTAACTAATTTGACCTTCAGTACCACCTCTACGCTGATGACAACCAAAAATACCTCTCCTCCCCTGTTTTCTCCAATTCTGTGCTACCTTGTGTAATCAACTGTCTCTTTGCTATCTCCATATGGATGTCCAAATGCTACCTAAAGCTCAACATGTCCAAAACGAAGCTTATTATCTTCACTCCTGCCAGAGTGACCACCTCCTCCCAAATCTCCCTCAATGTCAATAAAACCACAATTTCCTCAATCATACTGTCTTGCAATCACAATTTACATTGCCCATTGCTATATTCCTCACATTCAGACTCTCTCCCAGTCTTGTCACCTCCACCTTCAAAATATTGTCAGAATGCACCCTTTTCTTACCCAATATGCTTATCCACTCTCTCACCAACTTCCCCCTGACTGGTATTAAACTCGCCATCTCTATCCCACCCATCACCAATCCATTTTAAATGTTATAGGACTGATCTTTATCTGTCTTCCCGCTTCACATCTACTGAACCACTCTGAATCCACACCTCTTTCCAAGAAATTGTTGTACGGGGGGGGGCCCGAAATTCCTATTGACGGAACTGGTTCTCCAGGACCCAATTTAAATAACTCACCTTCATTTTCAAAGACACTAACAACACCACTTCAAATCTCATCTCGAAATACTCTCTCTCCTGGCCTTTTAGATCTACATCTGACCGGGCTTCTCCACATTTCATTCCAATGTACAAGACTTCTCCGTGCTGCTATCCATTTATGGAATTTCTTACCATGCCCTATCAGACTCCTCCCCAGCTTTTAAGTTTTTATACACTCTCTAAAAACAGTGAAACCATTAAGTGCTCCTTTAAAGTAATGAAATGTGTGCAATTGAATAAAATCATTTGGGAAAGTGCTGCCAACACAATTAAGACCATGGTGTCTGTGTAAACAAAAGATAGTCTGATGCTCCAAAACAAACAATATATCATTCACTATGTGTCAGCATATATATAGGTAGGAGATTTTTTTCCACAATATAGCTATATTGGGATAAGCTCACCTGCCAATTCTAAAGCATCTCCTATAGGTGAGATCATAGCCTGTTTAACAACAAGTGTCCTCCAATTTTAAAGTATGCATATTAATGATATTAATAATAAAAACAAATAATAATATTTTGTCCTTTATGCATATAGCCCTAGCCTTCTTAGCTACTAAATATGAGGCAGAGTTGGCATCTTCTATTATTAAATTATATGGATCTATGTCTTACCTAGTAGTTCTCAACTTACCAGAGAATGCCTCCTGTTGAGCAGTATTTGCTTGGATAGAGGGAAACTAGGACAACTGGCTGCCAATTGGTAACTATGAGGGAAGTTGATCTTGATGCTAACCAATTCAGGGGGTCACTAACTATGGGGTGCAGCTACAACTAAAGCGACGGCTAAGGGGATATGTCTCGGAACATAGGAAGTAGCTCAGTGCCTGCTGTCGGTGAGCACCCTTGATATGTGTGCTGTTACTGTCCATGTTTCTGCATTGCATTTTTCAGTCATATGGTGGAGGAGGGGTGGGGGAATTGAGCACCACAATCATATTAAAAAGTTGACACATATGGCTAGGATAATCTATTTTTACAAAAGATCAAGTCTCTCAGACTAATCAAACAGCAGTCTGCACACCAGCTGTTGCAAGGTGGTTAGCTTCCCAATAAACAATCTATGACCTGCAATTTGCTTTGCTCTAGAGAAATAGGATTGCCACCTAGTAGCAGCTGCCACCCTACCTATTTGCTAGATCTGTTGTTTCCTCTGGAGAAATACCTGGCTAACATTATTATTGTATTTTGTGCTGTCTCAACTAGGTGCAACAAGAGAACAGGGTCCTCAGGCCAGTGTGCTTAGGGAGGCAAACTAAAGCTCTATTTCAAAGTTGAGCAACAAGGGTGGAGAGTTTTAGGACAAATGCCAGTTTTTCACAGTTATAATCTTCAGAATTCCAGTTTTATAGTTTCCAGATATAGTTAAGTTTTGTCTTTCTCACCCCTGTTACTGTTTGTCTTCAAGTGTTATAGTAATAGTTATATAGTATTGTATGATAACCATCCATCAATGGTTCCAAGACACTTTGTGGCAATTATGTCCTTCCATGCTCATCGGGCTAGCCCTTATTCTTTTCTTGATGTCCTTCTCTCGGGTAATGTTCTTACGAAAAATCTATCTGTAGGCCATATATGCGTGCAGTTGATCACGAGCATGCTTTTGATAATGGGCATGCACGTGAACGTGCAGGTTGGGTAGAAAGAGTCAGAAAGTCAACACAGTTAAAATGTTGACATGTAAAATGTGTGCAGGATTGTAAAGAGGACAGTCAAAATATTGACATATATCACTAGATTTAAAACGGCTATACATGACAAACAAAAAAAAAACAAGAAAAAATCAAGAAAAGTTAAAAAAATAAATAAATGACGTGCCCCTCCCAAACAGTTTAATCAACCCTAGTGCTGCCAGCCTCGGCTGGCACTAGCAATATCAGGCAAAAAAGACACTCAGGGGTATATTTACTAAGCTGCGGGTTTGAAAAAGTGTAGATGTTGCCTATAGCAACCAATCAGATTCTAGCTGTCATTTTGTAGAATGCACTAAATAAACGAAAGATAGAATCTGATTGGTTGCCATAGGCAACATCTCCACTGTTTCAAACCCGCAGTTTAGTTAATCTAGCCCTTAGTCCAATAGGCGCAACAAATGATCAAACTGAAAGGCAGCTTGTAGCAAAAAATAGGTCACACCAGTACCTATAAATATAAACAAACAAACAAACAACAAATTTGCTGACAGGCGCCAATCAAGAGATGGAATAACAGATAAAACGCTAGTGGTCAAATAGCATAAATACATTTTCAAAAAATGAAGAACAAAAACAAATGTAACCAAACATAAAAGGATGGCAGAAAAAGCATAAATACATCAGTTCCTCAATGTCCTACATTCCAATAGAATAAGGATGAGTTTTCTGAAGGGATCCCAATTACTTCATGCTTTGACGTGGATCAACATAAAAAAGAAAAAGAAAAACAAAACAAAACATAGTGCAGACTGTAGATATAATCAGATGATGGAGGGTAACCCTTAAATATCCGTGCACTGGTAAAAAGACATAGACACCATGTGCTATAGAGGATACTCTTAACCCCTCAGGGGTATGCACTCACCAGATGGCATAAATAGCCAGACATGTAACATAGATGTCACTCCTCCTATAGAATAAATGTTCTAACGTGGAATTCCACTCGACCATAGTTAGACCAAAAAGAAGAAAAAGTGCTCCATAGTGTAAAAACGTATGCACACTTTATTCACAAAAAATAAATAATAAAATCATAAAAGATACACAGCGACAGATTAAGCCTGAAGACGGGAAATGGATGGACCCTTACCGTCCTAAACCTTGCAAAGAGCGTGTCACATGAGTCACAAGATGGAATACTGCGAGCGGTGTCCCGGGTACCTCTCTCTCTCACGATCCCCGCTCCACAAGCAAGACACACAGGTCCGAAAAAGGGAAATCCGCCGCTAGAGGCGTCTGACGTCACAAATCTCCTGTCAGCCAACGCGTTTCGGTCGTCTAGAGCCTTTGTCAAGGCGTATGAACGGGGTTAAGAGTCAACGTTCCTTGTCCTTGGCAGCTCATTTCTTTAACCACTAAAGGTGGTTAAAGAAATGAGCTGCCAAGGTCATATGACACGCTCTTTGCAAGGTTTAGGACGGTAAGGGTCCATCCATTTGTTGTTGGCAGTGATGGAGAGGAGTTTACAGAGGAGCGGTGTTGGGGTGAACTAGCTCTCCAAAAGCACAAAGAGTGCCAATTGTGCTGCGACTGTGTTCCCTAACATGACACGGCCACACTCCATTTTTAGCAAGTTAGAAGTCTAGATGGTAGTCAGAGGTGGTTACCAGAGATGAGGCGAGGCACAGTTCAGTAGTCAAGGTGGGAGATGATGAGTGTTCTTTAGTGCTAAGGGTGCTTAAGCACTCAAAATATTTGTGGTGTCGCAACCACTAACCATGTATATGCCTGCCATTTTTCAGTCATATTAGAGGAAGAGTAATGTGGGTACCCCCAATAATTGTAAAAAGTTGGCTCCTATGCAGAGCGCTGTCCTTTGAGATGGTGGTAGTCACTATTTCCCCTGCAGTAATGCCGACAACAGTTAGCCCGACATAAAAATTGCAATTACTATAAGCCTGACAAGGAAAAAATAGAGAATTAATGTATAGCAGACATAGAACTTTCCCGACACGCTTAATTGCCCTCAGATGTCAAATGTGACTTTCTAAAATGTCTTCAGCAAGAAAGGACGTCAGTTACAATGACGTCTAGACTGACCGCAGCATAAGAGAAGTCATTCTCACATAATCTTCTTATAGCTGTAAATATATGTAATTGATTTTGTTGCAAAATGATTACTGATTACCTGCAAGCACAGCTGCCAAAAATAGTGCTAATGTTATTTGTTGATCAGTGGTCCTGTGCTTTTTATTGATAACCAGTTCAGACTGTATTAAAAGAGTATTCATCCTGCAAGTAAACATGAGTCAGTGCCGTCACAAAGCAATTGTGATTTGTAGAATCTAATGATCCCCCAATACCGATGAACCCTTCATTCTTAAATGTCAGATTACAACAAACTAGTAGGTAGGTAAACTGGTAAAATATGTAAGCTTGGGAAATCTTGTGTTCCTGCAATATTACTACATACATGGAGCTGACAAGCAACCTAGCAGCAGTGTGACAACGTTGGTTTAGAGAGAATTTATTACAATGTATAGCAGCTGAATGATCAACGTAACGTTCACTTGTCTGGTTTAACATGTGCTTTATAAAATATGACAATATGGAAAAACTCTCATAAACACTTGATACCTACCAATCAATTGTTTTACAATAATTATGACAAATTATCAGTTACAATTTAGTAGTAAAACACACTTAAAAAAATTAAATGGCATTATCCTGTTGTAATCTCAAAGTTCTTATTTGCATATTGTCCTGTAGGAGTATATTTTGAAATCTCCTTAACTCCTGCCATTGTTTTTTTAAGGATGATTCTGCAGTTCTTAACATGCTGACAAGAACAATGTATCCTGCATTAAAGAAGCCAGGCAAGTTTTAAAAATGCCCTAGGTGGATGCTCTCTATCAGCACAAGCATGTGTCATGCTTTAAATCCAAGTGAATGTGGTATTACATGAAGAATTTTCCATGTATTTGGCATTTCCCAAAAGTCTGTTCTCACTTTGCCAAGTACTATTTAGTAAATCATAATCATAATGATAACAATAAGTGATTATTAAAGTTTATTCAGTGGCTTGTTCTCAAGTCAAAAACATCTTAGCTCCAATTGCCAATCTTTATTAAAGTATTATACTACCAAAAACTAAAAGTAGTTTTGGGTGGAGATGAGGAAGTAAGGGAAAATTGTTTCAGTTTTAACTCTTTCATCACCACCCAAAACTAGAGTTTGAGTTTTGTGAGTTCTTTTTTAACTTGGTTGATTAGAAGATCTACTGAACACCATCTCTGTTCAGCTGATGGACCCAATGAGTTCAACTGTTATTTTCTGTTGCCATCTTTGTCCTCTTTTGGTGATTTCTATTTCCTACTTGGTGGCAGAAGCTTCCTTTGGCCATGGGGACCAAATGTCCTGGCTCTATTACACTTTACTACATGTAGCTACTCCAAGCTAGCGGATAACCACAAGAATGCCCAATATTATTGGTGGCTGTCAACACTGATGGCCTACAGTAGCTACACACTCCAGCAGCTAAAATTATTTTTCCATTACCTTATGTATCAAATGTTACCCACACCACTTAGATTGTAAGCTCATTCATATAAGACCACTTTTAACTTCTGTTTCATTTCATTGTATGTAATTTGCTGTGACATGATCCCCTCAATGTACAGCTCTACATAATATGTCTGTACTTTATAACTAAAGGATGATGTATTAAATAATTCATAAACCCATAATGTAATAACCAGTTCCTAGTTGTCATAAGCATGGCGAACTATATTTTTGGTGGGGCTTGCAAGATATGTTGAGTTCTGCAGATAGTTGGGAAAAAATTGCATTTCTATGTCTTGTCCCTGCAAACAAGTTGTTAAAAAGGGCATGTCTTGATCGGAACCATAGTTTTTCATTCCAGAAACTTGGCACAGCTATCTTTGTCCTGCTTGATTGAATTGGCACAGATGACTTGTGAATCACTCCAAGCACACTGTTTATATCGTAATTATAATTACTTGCAACAGTATTTATGCCGTGTCAAGTACCATAGGTTTAATGATATGTACTCTAGAACAATAGACAATGTTCAGAAGAAATTGAAAGCATGATTCTGACCCTCAGGGCTGCAGTCTTTATGCTTTGTGAACTATGTGCTAGATTTATTGTTTCAGACTAATTCTTCTTAGCTAGTTCAAAGGTTAAAGTTTTTTCATGAGAGACCAAGATGGCTTCACAAACTGTTGTTTATTTTTTCAGTGATAACTTTAGTGACTTTAATGCTAAAAATAAAGTATACTATTAAAATATTAAAATATAAAAAATAAATGCAAGACTTGAAAATAAGTATTATATTAGTTGGTAGGGCATAAAAAGTATGCAAAGACAAGGTAATGAGGACCCACCATAGCAACCCATGAGTAAGAGCATCTAAACTAGATACTAGAATACCTAGAGCAACACAGTTCAGGGAGCAACAAAAACTTTGGGAGTGTGGGTTGTTTACTTGATGAATGCTGTTGAAGTGCGTGGACATGAATTGTCTGACCTCCTGTTTCCGGTCTTTTCGCCCTTCAAGGCCACCAGCTTATGGCAATGAGCAGTCCTCTTCCAGGGCCTGAAGTGGGAGAACGCTTCCAATCCCTACTCACCTCAATGCCATTGCGAACAAGGTATGAAAATTACTCAGAGATCAACTGCAGTTTGTAGCAGGGAGAAAGATCTGAGGCACCTCAACCACCACCTAAGAAAAATATGGAAATGCCCTTTATCTTATACATAAAAATCATTGGTCTGTTTGCCTGTCCAGTTATGCATTCGGACAGTGCCGTAACTAGCCATTTTAGTGCCTTGGGTGAGATAGGGAACCGACGCCGCCCATCTAAGTGGGAGTGTCAATCATCGCGTGGGCGTGGTCAACCTACTGTAGGGCGTGGCAAGCACTTTACAAGTTCTAGACTGCACTGAAACCCTCTCCCTCCCCATTCTTTACGGTCTGGCTTTGTAAGGATCTTTATGTAATAAGTCACCATAGAATCAAAGTACTTTAAATGCAGCTATCACATGCTAGCTGTATAAAAAATGAATTGGTTATTGAAATAAAACTCACTGAAACAAATTAAAACATAAATGTAACGGTACAATCTGTATCACACTACCCCTTCATCCCACTGTGCCCTCCATCACAGTTTCTCCTTTATCACACCGTGCCATGGAGCCATCTTTATCACATTGTGCCCCCTTATCACCATCACACGAAATGAATAATATATATATATATATATATATATATATATATACACATATATACACACACACACACACACACATACAATATAAAGAGCCTCCTAGTGTCCGCCATACCTTAGAGAGCATTCCTGTAACCTCCATACAATACAGAGAGCATTCCTGTGACCTCCATACAATACAGAGAGCATTCCTATGACCGCCATACTATACAGAGAGCATTCCTGTGACCGCCATAGTATACAGAGAGCATTCCTATGATCACCATACTATACAGAGAGCATTCCTATGACCGCCATACTATACAGAGAGCATTCCTATGACTGCCATACTATACAGAGAGCATTCCTATGACCACCATACAATACAGAGAGCATTCCTATGACCGCCATTTAATACATAGCATTCTTGAGACTGCAATACAGATAAATACCTCACCTGAAATTAATAGACCCCACCATTAAATTAAAAAGCCCCATCAATAAATTAAATTGACCCACCAGCCCCCCACAAATAAAATAGTACTCATTAAATAATTAGCCCCCACCTAAACGTCACCATTAAATTAATAGCCTACCTCCCACCCATGTACTAAGACACCCAACCTCCCTACCCACATATCACACATTATATTAATACATCCCCCTTTCCTCACACATTATGGCAGCATACCCCCCCTTCCCCCATAAAGCATAGCAGCATCCTCCCCTCCATAATAGCAAGATGCAGCACACATTTCTCCCCTTCATAATAGCAGCACACATCCCCCTCCCTAATAGCAGCACACACACCCCTCCCTCTGTGGGGGTGTCTCCGTTGAAGACCCCCGCCAGCGCTGTGTCCCTGGAGGGACAGAAGATGCTGGAGCCGGTGCCCATGAAGAGGGCGAAGATGGCCGCCAGCGCTGTGCCCCTGGAGGGGCTGAAGAGGTCCCCGATGGTGCCCAGCAGGAAGAAAGAAGAGAAGAAGTACTCACCCGTCCAGCGATCCAGCGGTGAGTATCGTGGCTTCTTTCTTGCAGGTCCTGTGCGCGGGGGAAGGATGAGCCAATCAGGGCTCGTCTTTCCCCGCTGGCCAATCAGCGGCCGAGTGCGAGCCAATCGCGGCTCGCGCCCGGCCATTCAAAAGATTGGCGCCGACGCGAGCCAATCAGCGCTCGCGCCGGCTAATGACGTCACGCCGGCGACTATATAAGTCGCCGGGTGGCGCCATTTTGTCAGAAGTCCGTCGGGGGAGAAGAAGGAGGACGTCTCTGCAAGACGTCCAGCAACAAGACCAGCGGCAGCGGCGGCAGGGGGCCCTTGTAAGGGCCGTGAGCTACCCTGCCGCCCGAAGACTCCAATCAAGTAGTGATCGCCGGCGGGGAGCCCTTGTCAGGGCTGAGAGCGCCCCCGCCAAGCAGCCCTCAACAGCGCCGAAGAGGAGAAGAGGCGCCGCCGGCTGGAGGGTTTGGAAGACCCGGAGAAAGAAGCAGAAGACGGCGTGGCAAGTTGA
Source organism: Mixophyes fleayi (assembly GCF_038048845.1). NCBI lineage: Eukaryota > Metazoa > Chordata > Amphibia > Anura > Limnodynastidae > Mixophyes > Mixophyes fleayi. The sequence continues at coordinate 256,732,175 of NC_134403.1, forward strand.
GTATCCTGCGCAGAGCAGGTAAGTATACTCAGCGTTAATTCGGGCACTAGGCCCGGGGCACAGTCGGGCACAAGGCCCGTGGCACCGTGAAGTAGGGGCACAAGGCCCAGGGACCTGGGCACTAGGCCCCAACGAAGTTAGTGGGCCAGTAGGCCATTAGTATAGTTTACATTACGGTATTTTGGGGTGTGCTACATAACTGTGTCCAGGGGCAAGACATCAGGCCCCCATTAAAGGTAGGCTCTTGTTCCTGTGGTTTTCCTGTGCTAACCCGTGTTGTGGGGACAAGTGTAGTTACCAGCATACACATAGTCAGGGGAGAACACACGTAGTTTCCCTGTCCCTTAGGTCCCCGGGGTCACACTGGTACCCAGAGGGGGTGGCTGAGTGAGTCGGTGGCAGTGCAGCACACCTTGAGGCAGTTCCAGGGGCGGCCGTGGTTCTGATCAAGGGTCCTCAAGGCCGGTTCCGTGCAGGTGGACCTGTGGTTCCGGACGTAGGGACGCGTGTGAGATACCCGAGTACAGGCAGTCGGGCGGTTCAGTTCGATCGGCTGTTCCGTGCGGCAGTCGGCCCGCGGGTTAGTGTGCTGTTCTACTGAGCCTCAGCCGGGCTTAAAGAACCGGTCCTTAGGGTCCGTGGGTGACCCCATAGCAAGAAGGCAGCTTCTTGGTACGACCTGGGTGAGGGGGTTAGGAACCGCCCTCCGGTTTAGGCTGTGAACACCGGCTGGTGTTCCCCGTAGCGTGTAAGTGAGCAGTTCCGTTAGTGCACCACACCTAGTTAGTCCTAGTGTTTTGACTTAGTTGCGTTGCCGACCATTAGAACGTTGTTAGGGTCGGGTCGCTGTTGCAGTCAGTCCAGTTTGGTGGGTGCCATCTTAGTCTCACGGAGAGCGTAGAGGGAGGCTGTGTGTTCTTGTCATCCGCAGGAGTCGGGAAGGTGCAGGAGAACCGGATCGGAAGTGGGAGTGTCCCGGTGAGTATCACGCTCGATTCCTCCTTTCGGTTAGGCCCTCACCGGCAGGTGTGTGAGGTACTTGAGGCGGGATTAGTCCTCGGACTAGTCTTGGCCTTCAGTGCCTGTAGTCCCCCGCGTCTTGGCAAGAACAAAGTGAGGAGGCGGCAAGGAGCTTGGACTGACTGTGCCCTTGTTCTTTGCCGTAGTATCGGACAGCCCTTACCTGGTAGGCACGGCCGTAATCCCTGTCTCTATCTTAGAGGGACGTGATTGGAGGTGACTGCGGCTGCGGATCTGCTGGGATTGGATCGCAGCTGGGAAATAGGAAGCGGACTGGAGGTGACCATCGTTTTCAAGGTGAGTTCTTTTGTGTTGCGTCTGTCCCTGTCTTTCCCCGCAGGGGGCGTTACACCTCCATAATAGCAGCTTAAATGCCCCCCTCCCCTCCCTCCATAACAGCAGTTCACATCCCCCCTCCCTCCATAATAGCAGCTCACATCCCACCCCTCCCTCCATAATAGCAGCTCACATCCCCCCCTCCATAATACCATAATAGCAGCTTACATGCCCCCCTCCCCTCCCTCCATAATAGCAGCTCACATGCCGCCCTCCCCTCCCTCCATAATAGCAGCTCACATGCCCCCCTCCCTCCATAATAGCAGCTTACATCCCCCCTCCCTCCATAATAGCAGTTCACATCCCCCCCTCTCCCTCCATAATAGCAGCTCACACCCCCCCCATAATAGCAGCTTACATGCCCCCCTCCCCTCCCCTCCCTCCATAATAGCAGCCCACATGCCCCCCCTCCTCTCCTTCCATAATAGCAGCTCATATGCCCCCCTCCCTCCATCCCTCCATACCTCCATAATAGCAACACACATCCCCTTTCCCCTGCTTTGAAGCTTACCTTTGTTGTCTTTATTCCTGACCAGCCGTCGCTGCCTGGCTCCTCTCTGCTTCTCTGCTCCTCTGCTGCCTAGCAACGTCATGACATCAGACGCTGAGGCAGAGGGCAGAGTTCAGAAGGGGGTCATTTTGGATGCGCCGGGCGCTTCATTTTTTTTTTTTTTACTCCTCACACAGAGGCAGGTGCGGGCGGCCATTGAGCCTCCTTGGGACTGCGCCCGGGGCGGCGGCACTGCCCGCACCGGCCTCGTTACGGCTCTGCATTCGGTTGGACCCTGGCCAGGTTTTAGGTGGGTTAGGGTCCTGGTTGGACCTCCCGTTGGTGTTCGCCGGCCAGAACTTTGACTGAGGGAACTTGTTCTGAGCCTTCCACTGGATAGATTTGGACGAAAACATCATTGACTAGTAACATTGGATCCCAGAAGACATACTAGGGGCTTAAGGTCCCGGTTAGACTTCCCGTTGGTGTACGCTGGGCAGAACTTTGACCCGGGGAACCTGTTCTGAGCCTTCCACAGGATGGATTTGGATGAAAAGTTCACAGACTGGTAACATTGGATCTCGGAAGACATACTAGGGGGTTAAGGTTCCGGGTGGACTTCCTGTTGGTGTACGCTGGGCAGAACTCAGACTCGGGAAGCCTGTTCTGGGTCCTAAAAGACATACTAGGGGTTGAGATTTGGATGACATTTCATATAAAAACAAAAACGACACTGGGCAGCAACCTCATGAGTGTGTTGGAAGAGCTGGTAAGCAGCTATTTATTTTTAAAAGGTTGACAGTTACATCCAATTTATTGATAACTTAAGAACTTTAAGAATTAAACCCAGGCAACACCAAGTACTTCAGCAAGTTTATAATATATATCTATTATAGCTAACCCATCTGACACAGAATCTTTGTCAGCACCTGCTTTAAACCACTGGTACAGGTGCCTTTACCAATGAAATATAAGAGACCAGGGGGTAAATTTACTATGAATAGTGTTTGGTGGCTGTTAAAAACTGCCACACATTGTCAGCAGTGCTCCAAACCGCTGCAGGGTGGTTTGAAGCTGCAATGTAAAATGCCTGGCGATGTGTGGCAGATTGAAACTGTCATTGGTTTAGCCAAAACCGCCAGGTTATAGACAGTTTTTTTCTATGCCAGCTTCTGATTGTCTTGATAGTTCAAACATGCCATTTGAGATATCTTGCCATTCAGAACACAAGAGGAGGCACTATTGACATATAAATTATGGGGGCAAAATTTATAATTTATTTTTGGGGTAAATTATAGTTTTCATTATATTACGGGGATAAAATTATTGTATTATTGTATCATGGTGGCACTACGTAGTGCCACATGTGTGCATTATAAATAATTATAGCCCCCATTATCAATAAAATAGGATTGTCCAGTTAATATAATTATATATTCATATTTCAATAATTTTGTAATAAATGTTAATTCTGGGCATTTTAATGGCGGTTTGGCCTTTAGTAAATACGGTTGTTTAAAAACTGCCGGAAAAATGGCCAAAACTGGCAGTTTCATCAGACCACCCCTTATCTAGCCAATGGGTTGAATGTCTGTGAATCACTTCAATTCTATCTAATTCTCCAGATTCAAGCTGCAATTCGCTCCACCTTCCTACCAACCATATACAATCTCAGTATGCAGTACAACACAGTAAATGAAAGTTAGTGAGGGTGTCTAAAGGTTCAAATTTAGTGTTTTTTAAGTGTCTGCATATTAATCAGGTGCAGCTTTGTTTACAAAATTATACCAGCCAGGCACTTCCCATTTTGGTTCTACAGAAGCCATCAATTTCCGAAATTACAAAAATATACTAAACTTCAAGGCTTAATTTCTGAAGTTTTGCTTAGTACAAATTTAGGGAGAGTGCCCTAGGTTGTGCCCTGTGTCTAATGCTTATTTATTACGAGTTTTTTATATAGCACCATCATATTACACATTGCTGTACAAAGGATATCTAACCATTCACATCTGCCCCTGTTCCACTGGAGATTACAGTCTAAATTCTCTTCCTCACAGTCCATTTTTGTCAGCAATCAATTAACCTACCAGTGTTCGGATTGTGGGAGGAAACTGGAAACAGAGGGAGCACACAAATGCCTCAAAGATAGGGTCCTGTTTGAAATGGAACCCATGACTCCAGAGGTAGCAACGCTAACCACTGTGCCACTGCACTTCCAGCATGTGCCGCTTCCAGCAGGAATGGTTGGCGGCTTTAGCTGGTTTGACATTTTCTGCAAACTTTAAATGATTGAGAACTTACAGTTTACACTTTACAATTGTCATCAGGTGCAGCTTCAGCCCGAGAACTGTCAACATAAACACTGCCATCACCATCAGCAAGGATAACAATGCTAGATGTACAATTACCATTTTTATGTTTGGAACTGTCACCTGATTTGTCAGCTCTTGTATGTTTCTCCCAAGGAAACTATGATGCCTTTCCATATGCTGGATGTTCCAAGCTTTGTTTCCTAGTGATCTTGACGGTCCCTTTGTGAACATACTATACATTTTCCATGTTATCCATATTAGTGGGAAAAAAATGCCAAAAATGGTAATTTTTCGGCTTGCAACGGTTACTGTCCTTTTAAATAATGTATGACTTTTATTTAATTTATTGGGAGCATCTTGGCACCTGTTTGTAAGGTTATAGATGAAGAAGATCTAGCAGTTATGTCACTGTTTGGCATTGCATTATCTTTCACTTAATCTTTGATAATTTATACTTCCATTCACAGTTTTTTCTTTTCTTTTTTTGGGAAGGGGGGGAGGGGGGTGTAGGAAAGACAGTGCTCCTCAGATGTGGCTACTGGGGCGTTCAGTTTTTTTTTACACCTATCATGCGCCTGCTGAATGGCAGCTGCAACTAGTTAAGTGACTGCTTCATATTTGCATACCTACTCTCCCCCTAACCTCACAGTTTAATGTGAGGTTAGGTAAACAATCTACAGAATATGTTGACTGTGTGACTGCATCAGGTTCTAGAAGCAAATGATTTTGTGAAAACTGGTTTTAAACCTGTTGTGTCTTATGTCAGCTATATGTGTTTTTTTTTTTACCAGTGTCTGTCACGAGCCGCGGCGCTACTCACAGCCACCGCGGCTCGCTTCCTGCGCCCCTGGCGTCCCGGTCGTCAATATGACGGTCACTTCCGCCTAGCACCCAACAACGGCCATACGTTTATCACTGTAGCGCCGCGTCCCGGCAACAGAGGACAGCCGAGCGCGTGCGCGAAGCTAAGTAATAGCTTGGTGGCCATTTCGATTTAATTAGCAGGGGCTTGTGTGTATTTCAGAGCTAGGCTCTGATTGGTTGACTGGTGTATTTAGGGCAGTGAGGTCTGCAGCCTCACTGCTGGTTATAGCTTCACTGTTCTAGTCCTGCTGACCTGTTCCTGTTTCCTAGTCCCTGTCCTGTGGATATTCTGTTGGATTTCTTGTGTATGACCCCCTGCTTGGATTTTGACTCTGCCTCTCCTGCTCGTGACCCTGACTCTACTGGCCTGCACCTTGGATTCTGCTACCTTGCTCGTGACCCTGACCTCTGGCGTGTTAACTGACTATCCTGCTTGCTTGTGACCCTTGACCTTGGTTATTGTTTGACTACCCGCTGCTTTCTACCAGTCTCCTGGCCTGCCGCTGTGGTCCTGCATTACCAACCCACACTACATCTGGAGTTAAGTCCTGGAGGCATCTGAGTACCAGTGAGCACGTCTAGCTCTAAGGGAAAGGCGTCTGCTAAAGGTGAAAACCTCCGTCATCTAGTTCTGTGGGTTGGTGATCAGGGCCAGCAGCCTAACAGTGTCTCTTCATTCAAGTGTATATAGGGGTTTCTTCCATGTCTTGTGGATGGATAATCTAAATTTCATCAGGAGGAATGCTACTTAGTTGCAAAGGCAAAACGAGTATTGGATGTAATTGATCATGTGTTGTGCTTTACAAACACTTTTGTTAGATTTAACTTAATGAAAACCTTGTTTAGAGAAACCTATTTGTTAGTGAAGAAGTTCTAGGATACGATATTACCTTTTATGAGGAACTGAGTGAATAACGGTTTATGGAAGAGCAGGATAAATTCTCCTGGCCTATGCTACCTCATGCCTGAAAGATATGAGACACTGACAAGTGACAGTGAGTAAAAGTAAAACTACACCCGGGAAATGATAGGATAGGAAAATCCTGGCTTCACTCTTTCATGAAACCCTGGTCCTAAGAGGTATTAATGATAGGAATCACACAAGTCAGCTTTCCAAGAATTCCCTTAAAGATGAAGGATATAGTCTGGCTTTCCTGTCATAAGAAACTATATTAATAAAAACTGAAATACTCCAAGATTGATTACCATAAATGTCCTTGAAAAGAATATGTGGGGAAAGATGGACCACTTTCTGATGGAATGTTACTTTAAGCTACAGATATATAAAGAAGCAGAAGAGCCACAAGATGAAGCGGCAGACTTGACCAACCTATGGAAGTGTTTCAGATTTGATTATATTTAAATGCAGAACAAAGGTTTGTTGGCTCAAAACACATAAGGGAAAGGTTCATCATTATTTCCTGGCAGTGGCTCTGGTGGTAGCATAATAAATTTACTTTCTAATAATTTTCTTCTCATTCAATTCTAAAAAAATATTTCTAGGTGGTATTAATGGTAATTGTGGATAGCAATAAAAAAATGTATCTGTAAATGTAGGGCCTATGGCAATGGTGCACATTCAAATGTTTTAAATTATGCACCAACTGGAAGAGAAATATTAGAAAGTAACTTTAATTTCCCAAAACCTTAACCTTAAATCCACTGGGTATGAGGCCTTAGTATACAGAGATAGGAAGATAGATAATTTACATTTAGTAAGATACACAATAGAGGAAGCAAACGTATAATTTTCACTGATAATTTAAGTTAAGTAACAACTGACATTTTCTGGTCAGTTAGAAAAAAATGATTGGAAAAAGCTGATAAATACACCCCATGTTTTTAACTAAAACTTTGTATTTAGCTTAAAAAAGTGAACTCAACCCAAAACTAAATTTTAAACTCTTTTAAATGTACATGTTAAAAATATTTTTTGTTTTTAAATATAGAACAGTGTATGTTAACAATGTTACACCAATAACATTACAAGGTAATATAGCTCCATTGCCTGTTTGGTGATGTAGGTAAGAAGTTCTCCAGACAGATGCCCTATGCACGTGCAAGTTTAGTAACAGAAAGGAAAGGAAGACTGAGGAGCTGATACAGACATGGTAACACAATATATGGGCACCAGACCATCTCTCTGATGAAATAAAGCATCACCGTTACTATATCTTGTCAATCGGCACAGCACTTAGCTAAACGTTCCTTGATAGTTTCAATTTACGAGTGGAATGCGGATAGCAGTTGGAGGTGGCTGCACTCTAGATCAGCTCTGTGCTTAACATTCAACATAATCATCTTCCCACGAATGAAAACATTTTAAATTTGTGAGTGCAGTGTAGTAGCATGGTGGAACATTGGTTAGCTTTGCATGCCTCACAGTCATGGGTTCAATCCCCATCAAGGCCCTATCTGTGGGGAATTTGTATATTCTCCCAGTGTTTGCGTGGGCTTCCATTGGCGCTATATAAATAAACAATAATAATAGTAATAGTGACAAGGAGATTGATCACACCAAGGTTAAGGAAGATCTACTGAATACCATCTCAGTTCAGCTGCTAGAACCAATGATTTTACTGTCATTACTGTTACCACCTCTATTCCTCCTTTTGTGATCTTCACTGGCTCCTTGGTCACAGCAATCGCCACCAAACACGGGTAACTGCTGTCCTGAATCACTTTGCAGCAGCAAGCATGACACTAATGAAAAACACCAGTCTACTCACAGTTACTCCAAACTAAGAGACAACCACAACAGTGCCCATGCAGCATAAAAGCAAAAACTTCCTCTATAACTAGCAGAGGAAGGATGCTCAATTAAGATAAACTGTAAAGGCAGCTGACCGTTTTAATATTTCTGCTGTGGCTGGTTCATATTTTGTGTCTCCGCTTTCCGCTGTGTTTCCTCATTCCAACCATTCCACACCTTTGGAAGCTGTACAGAAATGCCAGTTGCCAATGACTGCTTTATTATCAGAGGCTTATAATGGTACTGTAAGAAAAGTCACAAGCATTTTCCCACCAGCAATTGTTATTCCTCTACCTTATGTATTAAATGTTCCTCAGACCTCTTAGATTGTGAGCTCATTGGGGAAGGACCTTCTTTTCCTACTGTTTCATCTCATTGTATGTGATATGTTTATGTCATGATCCCCTTAATTTACACTGCTGCATAATATGTTGGCGTGATCTAAATAGAAATTACAAAGACATACTGGCATGTACTTGTCACATTGCAGCTGCCACTACCTCTAGTCCCTGTTATTTACTGAGTAAGGCTCTAACACAGAAACAAGAATTTAAACCTGAATGTAAAGGTTTGGGGGCTTATTTATTGTAGAAGATTGTTCCCGGAGTCCACCTGGATTGGTGCCCATGAAGAGGGTAAAGAAAAGGGAACAAGAAGAGTACAACACTGGAGCCAGCCGGGAGGCGAAGAAAAGAAGAGGGATCAACTTACCAGACTTCTGATTCAGCACAGGTAAGTCTGGAACTCTCCCTGGCATCGATGACAGATTGGCTGTCAGCCAGTCAATGGCAAGGACAGCAAGTCAATGGTGGGTCACCATCGTCCATTTGAATTTGGTGCCGCTAAGTTGTCTGAGTAGACCATTGCTGGAGGCACAGGGAGAAGAAAGGTGCAGAGCACAAAGAAGAAGGTCCCTCTTCAATCAAGCGGCGGAGTCTGGCTCAGACTAAAGCCTGGAAGAGGAAGTGATGGGGAGATGTACGGAGCAGGTAAGTATGGGTTACATACTTTTTACACTGCCCACTGACACCACTGTCTGGCACATTTTAGCATTTAGTTTGGCACAAGTCCTGTAGCTATTAGGATACTTCAAGTTTCATTCATCTTGGGCAGAGTAATTTACGCTAGATGTCTGTGCAGAATTTTACTAGACTTAGAACCTATCTGGGTACATAGTTCAGGCTTAATAGCATGTGTGCACTGTGTATCTAGGTTCAGAGCCTAGGTGGAAGACATGAGTTCCAGGCTATCGCTTGTGGGCACATTGTTCAGGCTCAGAAAACTGTCCCCATATTTTTCAGGCACTAGGTGGTAAATTAGGCAATAGGCCTGCCAGCACATAGGATTTTAACTGGTCCTCTTTAACAGAATCCTACTCTGCCATTTTGACCAGTTTTGTCCTCCAAAATCCCTGGCGGACACTTTGTGTAGTAGACACATAGAAATTAATTAATTTCCCTGTGTCCTGCATTTCTGCACCATGAGCCAGGCTCCCATTAAAGGTAGGCAGCGGGTGGTTCCTATTGTTCTGTATTGAAGTGTATATATTGCCTGTTTATTGTTGTGTGCTCTATGCTGCTGTTCTACAGTGTGTAGGGTCTGGTCAGGTTTAGTGCACTACACCTAGTCTGCTGCAGTGTTCCACATAGACCCAGTGCAGTTGCTAAAGCCTTGTTATTGTAATTAGACTAGTGGGTGGGATACACTAACCAGAGAATAGGGCCAGTCAACCATGTGGGCGTTTGTTTTGTTTTGCCCCCACAGCCGCTGACAGAAAGAGTACACAGCAATCTAGGAGACAGAAGGTTCCAGGTGAGTGGTTCCCGTCTTTGCTGTTTGTTTGTCCTTGTCTGTTTTGCACTTGTTCCTTGTAGGGCATTGCAGATTGGTGCCTATGGGTAGGTGAACCCGAGTACATTGAGATAGTGAGGAATCCCTAGAAGGACAATTGATACAAGACTTCATGGCTTTTGCGGATGCCCCAGTGGATGCATCGTAATCAGGTAAAATCAGGTAAAACCTGTACGTTTTGTTTCTTTCTCCTCCAGACCCGTTATATTAACAAAGATATGCAGTCCTTAAATCTTGCGATAAGGAGGTTTTCGTAGGATTAGAGCAGAATATAGTATGGGATCTATTTATTACTCTGTAAAGCAGGAGATATCTGACATATCAGTAAACTTTCGTTCAAACTATGGAGACAGCAAAAGTGGGTAATTTAAAAAGCTTACATTTTCACAGCCAGTCACTGATTGCTAATGTTATCTGGTGTTAGCAGCTTTTAACTATGGTTAAATCCCAGTCAGAGAAGGATGTTCTGATCCCTCCCCGACAGACTACATGCTCTTCACCTCTTTCCTGTCAGTAACTATTATGATGGTCATGCATGTGTAGTGAATAACCCAGGACAGAACCTGGGAGTATAGTCTTTCACCGATGTGTTCAGCAAACGATGAAAGGTACAACACTGTTCGGCAGTCTTCATCGGGGCAGCTGCTTTTCTCTCCCGGAATGAGTTAACTAATAAATAGACCCTCTTAGTCTCATAGGTGAAGTAGCTGTCATTCTCAAAGGGTTAGTCTGTGTCCAGGTTCAGCTAGAAGGTTTTCAATCAATAAAAACTATCTCACCATGGAGGGTTGTCTCATCCATGCCACATCACTCAGGGTCATCACACAGGTACATGCCTCCAAAAGGGGTGTAACATTTTCTCTCTTTTATTTATTTGTAACTACTGTGTTTATTAAATAACTATCAGTTTCCAGTTTATGCTTTCTCTTGCTTCAGTCACATAGGTATCCTGGATCAGGCTACTTAAGTTCTAGCCAATACTACCGTACAGGTCATTAGTGGTAATATTACATACCCATTATTTCCAGCATAGTGAAAAGTGACAGGCCAAAAAACAGCAGCAGCTTCAACAATAAAACAATATATATTGAAACATTTTTGTCAACTTAAAATAGATATCATATGTTTCTTAGTGTTATGTTTTTATGTTTAAACATTGTATGTATATTCCAAAATTTTTATTAGAATGTGCATTTACCTATTACTGTAAGAACATTGTGTGACCCTTAGGCGGGCCTGCACCAGGGGTAAGGTATCACTCACTAATGGTGTAGTAGTGCTTTCACCTGGATCAGTTTCTCTAGGTTCTGGGCAAATAATAGATGAGGACTTCAGTTATCAGGGGTCAATCCAGGAGAACCATTGCCTGTCTCACCTCACAACACAAATTTTAAAAGGGGGACAAACCAAACTGGCACATTATTAATTGGAACAGGGTTAAAACTTGAACACAAATCAGTGCAAGATGAGCAAACACAAATCATATGTGTCATATAATAGCAATTCAATAGCAAGCTGCTATATATTAATATGTTCAACTAATTTAGCATTAAATCTCACACACACTCATTACTAAATCTATAGACTCTGGATAGCATTGTGAATATTAAAACAATGCAGCCGTTTTTGTATGTTGGTACACTTTGTTAACTCAAAACATGCTCATGTGCCAGCTATCACAGCAAGGATGTTAACAGTCTCTTATCTGGTTGTATCCAGGTAGAATATACAGCAATTTATGTCTCTATGACAATGCTGTATTTATTCAGTTAGTGGAGAAACTACCGCTATTGCAAGAAGTGCAGCAGCCACCCTCCATTCTGCTCCTATGAGATGTGAGGGAGCTGGCGCATGTGCAGTGAAATCTATCTTGGGCTTCCAGTTTTACAAATGAAAGCTTGAATGTTGGCCCCAGAGCAAGCGTAAAAGAGTAGAGCAGGAGCCACAGAAGGATGGACTGGCACCTCTGGGCCTCTTCAAGGTTTTTTGTTATGGGGCTCGTCTAAGCAGTGTTCCGCCCCTGTTCTCAGGTTAATCTGATTAAATATAGGTGATGGTAAATATAATTTACAGTATTGATGGTGGTTTTGTCTCTAATAACTACTATGTGATACTGTAGTGTAGAGTGTATGTAATTAATAAGCCTCAGCTTTACCATGTTAAGTTATGGTTTAAATGTTTTATACACCTCAGGTCCTCTGGTGGATTGATAGTTCTGACAACTTTCACTGAGTTTCGGAATCTCCCTCTCACAACACATTCATAAGTTATAGGCAGCTGTGGCTTGCCCAATCTCTTCTTCAGCACAGTAGACCCCTTTAATGTGCCTGCATCTGCACATATTGCTGGTCCTGCAGAACAGAGTAAGATAGAGAATCCACAGGGGTGTTTATGCTCTGTGTAACTTTAGGCTGCAGCAGCTTATCACGCAAAAGCTCCTTAGGGCCCCTTGAGCATACCTTCCAACATTTAAACATGCAAAATCAGAACAAAGTCAGCCCTGTCCAACATCCGCCAAAACCCCGCCCAGTCCCCTCCCAAAATGCCCATTTTGGGATGAACCCATTTTTGTGGTCCGCGTTTCCAAAATCGGGACAGTTGGCAGGTATGCTTTGAGCCCTGAGCCAGCTGATGTGTCCATGGCTTTTTCTATCCATTTACTCCTGTGGCTGCCCACACTTAATAGACATTGCTCTCACCCTTTAACTTAGCTACCCAATTTAGATATAATTATGAATTTTAATGCTTGGTACTCGGTTGTTTTTGATAAGGACAATTGTGGAAACCACAAACTTAATTTAAAAATCTTGCATGTAATATGTAAAATAAATTTCAATGATTAATGGACAACCCATTTTGTAGATTGAAACAGTCACAAAAAGGAGATTATCAGGCTTATTTGATAACATAAAGGAGAATCACTGTGCTCATAGTAGTAATTCAACGACAACCAGTTTAGCAAGTATGTGGTTTGGTAAATATTAGAGATGAAGGAAATTGCGTCATAATGTTGCATAAATTGACTTGTAGCTAAGTGAAAGAGATGGGCATATCAATCTACATATAGACACTCCAGTTATTCAGCACAATGATACAGTATTTAATATATTTCAATGTTGACTATTGGCTTAATTCTTCTTCTAACATCCCTGTAATGATTTCAGTGCTTATTTTTGAATTCCCCATAATGTTAATTGCATCACTTCTTGCACTTATTTTGAAACTTTTTATAAAAATTCTCATGTCTATATTCACAAGGACTACTATTTGTAAATCATGCAAGTCACATAAATGATCTTTTCGCTTTAGTGTGTGAAAAACCATGTTTGTATTTTTGTATCTGGCCATATAGTAAGAACAGTGTGGCAAGGTATTGTCTGTCTTCAAATTATGTTACAGCCATTGTCTCATTTCCTTTCGACCTTGTCTAATCACTTGTCATACATGCTATGTCACTACAGCTTCCTGCTGTCAATAAGCATTGTGAAACAAGATCTTCAAACTGCATATGCTTCTTATCAGGAGTCAAACTGCAGCTTATGTCATGCGTTATGCTTGGTTTTCTGGACTTATTAAGCTTATATGGATAATGTACCCTCTACTGTGAAATCTAAGAATATTGAAGTTATTCGGGAGTTGTGTGGCTGTACAAAACACTACAGGGCAATGAACTTTGAAGTGACTTCTAATATCATTTATACTTCACTGTGGGAAAGATAAATTAAACATTTCAGCATTCCTATAACCAATTTGCTAAATTATGCATTGATGTACTTATTTTTTCCTTAATTATGTATTTTTTTTAATATTAGATAAAGAAAGGGGATTGGGTGTAGGGGTGCTGCTGGATGTACTATGGGCAGCTCTCTGCTTGTGGAAACTAATTTGAAAGATAAAAGGAATGAGAGGAATGATGCAGATAAGCAATAGGTATTGCTTAAACAATTTATGAGCTAGTGTGAAATATTTTGCTAAGATTCGTACTCTCTGGTATGGATAAAGTATATTCTAAAATGGACACTGAGGTGAAATATATTGTTAGCTTTAAATACTAGTGATGTTTTTAAATAAAATAAATAAATAATTACTTTTATTGGAAATTTAGCTCGTTCCAAAAATCTTCCAGTGTCTAATTCATCAGTAGACGCTCATGGTTAGCAGCATCATAATGATATTCTATAGTAAAGAAAAGGTAAATATGCACAAGGATGAGCCTTGCCAAAGGGCTTGAAATGCTGGGAAGATGGAACTAGAGGTAAAGCGAATGTGCCTTTGAGTTGAAAAGAATACCTCTAGAGCTTCTTCAGGCCAAACTGGTGCTAGAATTACCTCTAATTACATTAACAATATAATGGGATCACTATTATTATTAGTATTATCTTTAATTCATAAGGCACCACAAAACGGTCCACAGCGCAGTACATGACATATACAGTAGTACACAATAAACAGACATCAATGGTCCATAACACATTATATAATACAAAATGATGAAAAACAAAATAATACAAAGACCAGACATACTAATTAAACAAAAAAGTACACAGATAACATGGTAATGCAGATCAAATTATTTAAGGGACAATAAGTGAGAGTGATAGAATAATGAAAGGAGGAAAAGAGGGCCCTGCTTGTGAGAGCTTACATCCTAAATGAAGGGAAAGACACAAATAGGGTGGTAGCAAGTAGGGGAGTGGAGGTGATAGCCGAGACAAAGCAGTTAGGAGGAAGGCTGATATTTTGAATAAAGAAATGAGTCTTAAATGCACGCTTGAAGCCTTGGAGAGAGGCTAACCTGGTAGTGCGTGGGAGATCATTCCACAGGTGGGGAGTAGCACAGGTGAAGTCCTGGAGGTAGGAGTAGGAACGGTGAACATTAAGGAAGTGAAGCGGCAGTCATTGGCAGAGTGGAGGGGATGGCAAGGAGTGTGGGTAGAGATGAGGTTGGAGATGCAGGGGGCGGATTGGTTGAGAGCTCTGTAGGTGAGAGTGAAGAGTTTAAATGTAAATCTGTAGGCTACAGGGAGCCAATGTAGCGACTGGCAGAGAGGGACAGCAGAGATAGAGTGGCAGGAGAGACAAATAAGGTGGGCAGCAACATTGAGGATAAAATTAAGCGGGGCAAGGTGGGAGTCGGATAGGCCAGAGAGAAAGAGGTTACAGTAATCAAGGTGAAAGATTACAAGGGAGTGAATAAGACTTTTAGTGGCTTCCATGGTGAGAAAGGGGCGGATCTTGGATATTTTCCGAAGGCAGAGGTAACAGATAGCAGAATTTATAGAGGGACTGAATGTAAGGTTTGATCAAGAGGGAGGAGTCGAAGATGACCCCTGTTATCAACAAAAGGAGGGGGGGGTGAGAGAGCCCTGGAGGGCGCGGGGGGAGAAGATTATTTCAGTCTTAGAAATATTGCTTGTAAGAAAGAGCTGGGACGTCCACCATGAAATGGTGGAGAGACTGCAATAGACACAAGACATAAGGCAAGGGGAGAGGTCAGGGGAAAAAAATAGATCTGGGAGTCATCAGCATACGGGTGGTACTGGAGGCTAAAGGAGCTGATAAGGTCACCAAGGGAGGAGATGAGGAGATGTATAAGGAGAAGAGCAGGTAGCCAAGAATGGATCCTTGGGGAACTCCAATATTAAGGGGGGGGTGGAGTCAGGTGTAGAGACTGAAAAGAAGCAGTTGGTCGGGTAAGTAGGTGTAAAAAGAAAATCCAGGAGAGGACAGTGTTACAGAAGCCTTAGATTTGAGAGTTTGCCAAAGGAGGGTGGTCAACGGTGTTGAAGGCAGCAGAGAGGTCAAGAAAATAAGAAGGGAGAAGTCTTCCTTAGATTTGGTAAAGGTAAGGTCGTTAATGACCTTAGTGAGATCAGTTTCAGTGGGGTAGAGGGAACAAAATGTAGACTGGAGTGAGTGAAGGAAGAAGTGAGATGAGAGAAAGGAGGTGAAGATGATTGTAGACAACCAGTTAGAGAAGTTTGGATGCAAAAGGATGGAGGGAGATAGGGCGGTGATCAGACACAGAGGCAGGGTCAAGGGACAGTTTTCTGAGTATGGGGAGACAAGAACATGTTTAAAGGAGGAGGGGAAGGTACCAGAGGAGAGGTTGAGGAGTTGGGCAAGGGGATGGGGTCAAGTGGGCAGTTGAAGGGGGGTGATGGAGATAGTATCCACAGAGGATGGTGGGAGGGGGGACAAGTTGAAAAGGGACTGATGAGAGGGGATGTCATGACATATTTACCCAATATTGTAGGTGAAGTGGGCAGGAAAGTTGACAACAGAGAGTGAAAAGCAGGGTGGATGGGGAAGAAGGGAGAGGAGGGAGTTGAAGGTGGCAAAAAGGCAATGGGGTTGGAGGATTGGAAGGAAATAAGAGACTTAAAGTAGGACTGATTAAAGAAAGGCATAACTGTAAGAGGAGAGAATGAACTTGAAATGAAGGAAGTCAGCATGAGTGCATGACTTCCTCCATAGCTGTTCTACGATAAGTTTTGAAGTAAGGTAAGTTTGGAGCATCAAGGTTGAGGCGGGTACCAACGAAGGTTGATAGCGATAACTGGGGTGACAGAGTCAAGTGCAATGGTAAGGATGTGATTATGGAAGGAGACAGCCTGAACAGGGCAAAAAAGTGAGGGGGTGGGGGAGAGGAGTGATACCACGGAGGAGGAGAACGTGGTAGGATCAATGGTGTCAAGGCCTAGTGAGAATAACTTTATGGTATGGGGAATGTGAGAGCAGTGGGGAGTTGCTAAAAAAAAAAAGAGGAGATGGTGTTCAGAGAGAGGGTAAGGTGCATTGTTGAACTAAAAAAAAAGAGATTAGGGGTGAGGCTTAACATAACTCTTTAGAAGCAGTTTTCTCAAATTTCATGGAAATCAGAGATTTGGGAAAAGAAAAGGAGAAACGTCAAAAAGGCTCTGTTAGCGTATAAGGTTTGAAAAAAAATTGATATACCAGATTATTGTGTGTACATTCTTCTCTTGTAAAAGCTTGATAAATTCTACTTTTGAGATAGATTTGGCTTAGTAATGTCTTGAAGAGGCCTATAGGATCTCAGCTTGTTGGAGGTACTGCTCCAAACATTAAATAAATCCTTTGATTCTGAGCTATGCTCTTTGAATCAGATACCTGAAAATTATTTAGAGATGATATTGCTAAATTATATTCAGTAATAAAAGTCTCGGTATATGTACTTATCATGAATGATTCCGTTATCCTGTTTATGATAACCAATTATTGTTTCGTTGGTAAGTAAAATAGTATAGTTAATGAGTCGTGCCATAAAGTTAATGATTAAAATATACATATACATTATGCAAATTAGTGATCACCTGGTCTCTTTAATTTTTTTCGGTACATGCTGTCTTACATTGACCTTACCAGTAGTTTTTCCAGTAGGCTGATGGCCCCTATGATGTAATGAAGCCACTAAGGGGCAAGTCTAGTTTCAATGATTAGGGCTTGCATCTTTTAGGCTGGGCTGTGCGCTGCCCATTGCAATTTACATAGGAACGCAGACTATAGCCCTAACTCTGCCCCCACATCTGCTTCCCCTCTATTCGCTTCCTCTATTTGCTGGGACTGTGCACCGCACAGTTTGGCAGAAGGTAAAAGAATGTGAGTCTCCCCTTTTGTGTGTGTGTGCGCCTCTTTTACCCCCTTTGTGTGTGTGCGCCTCTGTTACCCCCTTTGTGTGTGTACATCTCTGTTCCCCAATTTGTGTTTGTGTCTCTCTTTACCCGTGGCCTCCCAATTGTTTGTGTGTCTCTATCTCCACATTATGGGTGCCTTTGTCTTTCTTTCCCCCTTTTTGTGTGTATGTCTCCCTTTGTCCCTCAATCCCATCTGGAACCCAGTATCTTGCGCCAAACTATCTCCCCTCCTAATCTTCCAATTCTCTCCTCTTCGTGCCTTTTCTTCCTCCAGTGCTGACAGCTGCTGGTCAGATGTGACGCAGAGGAACAGAAACACAACGGTGTCCAACATCAAATGATTGAACGTAAGGATGACTGGTAAGCACAAATGGTATTGGGGTTTTGAGACAGTGCTGTTCACGTATTCCTTATTGAAGATTTTACATACAATAAAAAAAGCAAAAAGCCCTGTAATAAAGCAATAGGGCTTTTTCTCGCTTCAAAGAGTTACTACCGGCTATAAGGCTATTGTTGGCAGTAACCTACCTATGCCCACTTTCTATATGTCCCGCCTACAGTTGCTTTTATGAAACCACATTCAGAATTTCAAATGTTCCCAATCCTCCCCTGTCCCTACACACTATGCAGAGCAAGAATGCTTTAAGGGGGGCAGAGGGGTCATACTGGCACCATAGCTAGATATGGAGGATTGACACAAATACATAGGCAGCAGGAAGGGGGGGTGACGTGCAGGGAGGCACGTCCCCCCTTTCACACCTGGGGACTAAGAAAGCCAGTGAGAGACTTACTAGGAAAACCAGGTGGGGGAGGTTAAGAGCTTGCAGGGACAGGAAGAAAAGGAACAATATCGAGTGGAGATTCCCACTCTCCCGTCCCAAGGAAAAAAAATAAAAATGTATATATACTCAATTTAAAAAAAAAAAAAGAGAAGAAAGAAAAGTCTGGATTTGTAAAGTTGCTTGTGCTTTTCGGTCATGTTCAGTAAGTGATTTAGTTTAAATAGAGGACAATAGCATGCGGGTATGCAGGTTACAGTTGTTGTTTTTGTTTATGTTAATATTGGTTATTCATTTAATCTGTCGCAGTGGTATGGCAGGGGCAAGAGGCACGCAAGGTATAGCTATGGGGGGGCTTGCATCGGTGCATAATCACCCCGGGAAAGGCGGCTGTATGCCCGGCTCCATCTTCTACAGTTGGGCGTCTAAGGGGGCATGCCAAGGGAAAAGAGGGTGTGTGGGCACAAGATGAGTGCTCCAGGGGGCGTGCTTGCGGTGCCCACATGGTGGGCAGAACACACCTCAAAAATTCATTGGGGGCATTCTTGCGGTGCCCACATGATGTGCAGAACGGGCATCCCAAAAAAGGTTGAGGAATTGGTAAAAGGAAAAAGAACCTTGCACTCTGCTTTCTCTGCAATTGTTGTTGATTTTAAATAAAACTGTGACCGTTATTTACGCCAACACCAGCCTGTGCATTTTATTTCACAAAAGGGTTTGTTTTCTCCTTCTGGATGCCAACAGGCAGGCATATCCTCCTTTATCCTAGCCTGCCTACTATCAGATCAAGGTGTAAACCTGTTTCTCTGAAAAAAAGCAAAAAAACAATTGGTATAAACGTTTTTGTGTTAAAAGACTACTCCAGTAGGAACTACAGATGAGCTGTCCTTTAGGATTTACAGCATGGTCATTATTGAATGGCTTTGACTTACTTTGATCAGTTTGTGTTTCATGATAAAGTAAGACACTACTGTGCTGTAAAATATGTTTTGTCACCAGAAACTCGATTATTTTACTGTCTTTTATTAATTAGAAGAACCAGTGGCTTTCCTGTCACAGGAAATGATTTCAAGACGACCTATTTTAGTTGCACTTATATCTGGATATGCATAAGATCTTTCAAGATATTTTTTGAACGTTACAAATTCATTAGTATTATGTAATTTACAGAATATGTCCTAGGGTATACCAGGTTCTAAGCCTTAGTACTGGTGCTGAACTTAAAGTGTATATGTAATATATATTTTATAGAAGAATGGAGTGGGCACTGACCATGTCAAAACATATTATAATTTTATTAGCAGGAATGATCCATAAAAACCATTAACTGCAGGTAATGATTTAAACATTATATAAACACTCTTTGAATACCAAATGAAAAAAAACAAGGTTTACAACCAACAGCCCACATAAGTTTTATATACAATGTGGGCTTCCACAAGCTTTTATTTCACAAGGACACTATCAGCTGCTTTCTTCTATATAATGTATTTTACAAATTGCGGGGCTCACTTAGAGTTGGCTTCATTTACGCCAAAAGCACAGACATAAAATGCATGCCAAAAAAAAGCACAGTCACTTTTCTTAGAATATGTGCAATTTAAAATAAATATGTAAATGTGTTCGCATGACGACATGTTTAACGCGCATGAAGATATGATTTAAGTGAAGTGAATGTTCATGTAGCAGCATACTGGATACACCATTCATCATCATCAACCAGTAGTTGCTGAAATCTATTTATTATCGATTTATAAGTGGCAAAGAGAGAATGAGGCCTTCACCTTTGTCTATTAGTGCCAGATCAAAAAAATGTTATCGAGCCTACAAGTGGTGCACAACTACTGTTACGCGTCAAAGCCGAGCTGCAAGATAACAGTAAGGCATTAGAGGATAATGTTTGCTCTGAATCACAAATGACACCAATCCCTGTGGAGAGTCCATACAACAGTGGGATGTCTAATCGTGAGCATTCTGTTAGTGTACCCATAAAGAGGGACCCTTGCAGCAGTTCTGCTGATGTGTGCCTGAACAGCCCGAGTGTAGCCGGTGATACACAAATTGAGGATGCTACTTTGCAAATAGAAGAGGATGAGGGGGAGATTTGTGTAGGTGACGAGGGCGCTAATGAGGATGTTGATGAGGATTAGGTTGCTTGTGTCAGTCCTGCACCAGTGGCAGCAGTTCTGGCACGTGACAAGAAAAAGGCCATTGTCATGCCAGGCCATAAAACAAAAAAATCCACTTCTTATGTGTGGAATTATTTCTACCCCAATCCAGACAACAACTGTATAGCCATTTGTAGTGTATGTCAAGCCACAGTCAGTCGAGGGAGGGACCTTAACCATCTTGGAACCTCGTCTTTATTACGCCATTTGACGAGAGTTCATGGCAAAGTGTTGGGAAAAGCTGAAAGTTCTTCCCAAAAAATTACAAGCACTACATCATCAGCTAGGACCCTCTGCTCACCGACATCCCGACGGCTACAAAATACACCCACCACACCATCCTCATCAATATCCTCAGTAGCGCTCGGAGTTAGCCCTGCATCCCACTTATTAAGACTGGATGACTCCTACACTATTATTGATTCCTCTGAAGAAAGCGTTAGTCCCACTGCTGCTGCTGTTGCTGCTGCTGGGGGTGAATCATCAGCCCAGAGGAAGGGCAAGAAAAAGAGCAGTTCTACATTTCAACAATTAACTGTGAAACAATCATTTGCTAGGGGAAGTAAATATGACAGCAGTCACACAGACGCCATGGCTGCCGTGTTAGTGTTAGATCTGCGTCCAATATCCACAATAAACGCAGCTGGTTTTTCACAGTTAATTGAGGTTTTGTGTCCGCGTTACAGAATTCCATCGCGACACCACTTTTCCCGTAAAGCTATTCCACAACTCTACCAAAAAGTGTGTACAAATGTAGGGATTGCGCTGAAAAATGCCATTCTGCCCACTGTCCACGTAACCACAGATATGTGGATAAGTGGAAGTGGTCAAACCAAAAACTATATGACTGTGACAGCCCAATGGGTTGGTCATTCACCTTTACCAGCAGGAACAGCAGCAGCATGTACACCAATACTTAACATTTGTCACAGGCTGGCCACTCTTTGTATCACCGGCTTCACTGACAGGCATACAGCTGACAATTTGTTATGCAAACTAAGAGATGTGATTGATACATGGCTTATAAAACTTGGACTCTCCCCAGGATATGTCATTTCTGATAACGCCAACAATATAGTGCGAGCATTACAGCTTGGTGATTTCCAGCACAGACCCTGTTTTGCTCACACCATCTAGTCTCCCCGGTAATTATCTCCAAAGCAGTCTTCTCTATTTCCCTTGTGCTTCTGATATGGAAAACATTTTATTGCTGGTGGTGCAGAGCTTCCTACGAAATAACCGTAAGATTTCGGCCATTTCAGGCATTCTGCCACAGGATGTAGGAGATTGCAGCAGCTCCAAGAGCAATTTAACTTGCCCTGTCACCAACTTAAGCAAGAGGTGGTAACTAGGTGGAATTCCACCCTGTACATGCTTCAGAGGATGGAGGAACAGCGCAAAGCCATCCAAGTGTATTGCAAAAGCCATGACATTGGGAAAGGAAGGGGCATGTATTTCATCCTTGCACAGTGAGGAATCCTTTCAGTGCTGTGCAAGGTGCTGAAACCATTTGAAGTTGTGACGTGTAAAGTGAGTGCAGATTCTGCTAGTTTGAGCCAAGTCATTCCTTTAATTAGACTATTGGAAAAGCAGCTTGAGAAACTGAAGGAGGAGATGAAAGCAAGAATTCCGCAAAGTATGTTGGCCTTGTCTATTAAGTACTTAATTTGCTTCACAATGATCCTCAAGTTATTAAGATCTTGAACTCGGATCAGTACGTTTTGGCCACAGTGCTTGATCCAAGGTTTAAGACCTACATTGATTCTTTGCTTCAAAATGAACGAGATGTGAACTTTTGCAAGGAGCTATTGCTCAGCAAGTTGTCAGCTGAACTGGGCCTTGGCTTGCCATCGTGTCCTCCTTCAGTTTCTCAAGCAGCTGCTGCTCGTAAAAAATTTAATTTTCCAAAAAGAAGCAGGGAAGATGCAGAGGGAAGACTAGAACAGTTTAACATCTGGGCTGGTTTGAAGGATTTTTCTAAAAAATGTGTGACCTTGCCCATAACTCCATCCAATATGAGTATTAACATGCAAAGGATGGTGGAGGATTATTTGCAAGAGGTAATTGATATGGAAATGTCAGACAGTCCCTTTCCTTAATGGGAAGAAAAACAGGCAATTTGGAAACCCATATACAAACTTGCTTTGCAATACTTAAGCTGCCCACCCTCTAGTGTGTACTCTGAACGAGTGTTCAGCACAGCAGGGAACTTAGTCAGTGATCGCCGTAGAAGGCTACTTCCAAAAAATGTGGAGGAAATGATGTTTATAAAAATGAACTACATCTTCCACGCTTAAGGCCTTCACCATCCAAGACATCCTAGCACTGACTGTTCTCTAATTGCGGATTCAAGCGGCGATGAATTGATAGTCTGTGATGATGACGTAGACACTGATGAGGGTGAGGATGAAGCTCCAGATGATGACGATAACATCTTTTTAAAACTTTCTATGTAAGTGTAGGGTGCAATCTACCCCCAAAGAGGAAAGGGACTTGGGGCATTTCCATATCACGTACCGTCTTGAAAGGCTGCTGTTTGGGCAATTTCTCCTTAAGGGTAGGGTGTCATAGACAGAGTGACCCCAAACTGTCTTTGTCCATTTCTCTTAATATTGTACAGTCTATAATGGCTGAATTTTTGGGTATTTTATACAAGTGGAGGTGGGCCTAGAGAGACAGGAACCAAACTGCCTTTGTCCATTTCTTTACATATTTAAGTATAAGTGTAGGGTGTAATATACATTCAAAGACGATGGCTGCATTGCCAATATTCATAGATGGAGAGGAATACAATCTGGTTTGTGTGTCGAATTAATGAAGGTCTACCAGGAATTAAACTGTTTTTTTGGATAATTTATTAGCTTTACAATTACATTACTTATCCAAGAAACAGGTGGAGCACTAAATTTGGTTATTTTAGGCCCAAAAACATTGATTTTTAAACAAAATAGCAAAACAAGACCAAAACCAAAACCAAAACACGCAATGACAGTTTGGCAAAACCAAAACCAAAACACAACAGTAATCCAGATCCAAAACCAAAACCAAAACCATAACACGGGGGTCAGTGAGCATCTCTAATTTATAACCATCACACTCACTACGAAGAGGTGTTGAGAAGAACATTTTTTGTGGGCCAGGATCTCCTAGGGTATTTTGCCCTGCACTGAACAGTGTAGGGCTATTTGACATGGAAACCCCACATTGTGGGTTTCCATGTTGAAGTGTTACCAGCCTTAGCGGTTTTTGCACGGAGACCCCACGCTGTCCCAGCTATTGATACTACCAGCCCAGGTTATGAGCACTAGTGGTGGGAGGACTTTTTTTTTGGGGGGGGGGATGGTTTTTTAATATTTTTTATTCCATATAGTTATAATGAATAAAGATAACATTCTTTTTGTTATAGCCAACTTTAAATTAGAGATGTCCACTGACCCCCGTGTTTTGCTTTTAGTTTTGGTTTTGGATCTGGATTAAGTTCGTGTTTTGGTTTTGTCAAAACCACCCTCGCGTGTTTTGGTTTTTGTTTTGGATCTGTATTTTGTAGAAAAATAGCTAAAATATGGTAAAATCACATAATTTTGCTCTTTTGTTCTTACATTATTATTATTATTATTAACCTCAATAACACTAATTTCCAGTCATTTCCAGTCCATTGTGACCACTTCACAGGTCACAATATTATTTTCATCCACTTTCGGACAAAGACTGCAGCGACCTGGCTAGATGCTAAGCGACAGAGCAACGATACAAACACACAGCAGTTCATAGCACATCTAGGAAACACAGCAGTGGCAGTAAAGTAAAGTGGTGCAAGATCCTCCCATCCACCCTTATGTAAGATATTGAAAAGATCTCCAGCGACAAGCAGTGCCACTTTGGAGGCTGAAGTGCTTGGCTTGTTTGGGCCCCCACAAAACAAGCTACCAAGAGCTTAGCTGCCTTATGCCCAACAGTGCTGTCAATGAACTCATTATTAAACCATGTCTGCTCGTGCTACATCTTTAATCGCATTCTCCTCTCTGGAAACCTCACTCTCATCCCTGAACCACTGCCAAACTTATATAGACATAGGAATGGATATTACAACTAGAGTGGCATTAGATCTGCTTCAGACAGACTGTGACACGGAACAACCATCTGACCAACATTATTGTGTGACTGACCATACAGCCCACTATGTACTCTTTACCTTTGTATTCTAGCTGGACCAATATGCAATATGATGTAGCACATACCCTTGTGTATCAAACTCCCATTGTCCCATAGATTGTAAGATTGCGAGCAGGACCCTCTTACCTCTCTGTCTGTACACAGCTAATACAAGACAACAAACCTCTGACCAACATTGTTGTGTTACTGATCATACAGCCCACTAAATACGTTGTAACCTTTGTATTTTAGCTGGACAAATATTCAATATGATGTACACTTTCCCTTGTGTATTAAACCATTGTTCCATAGATTGTAAGCTTGAGAGCAGGGCCCTCTTACCTCTCTGTCTGTATGTATTATCCAGTATTGTTTTATTTCTGTTTGTTCCCAATTGTAAAGCGCTACGGAATCTGCTGGCGCTATATAAATAAATGATCATGATGATCACAAGTTTAGCATTTTTGTGTTGGACTGACTGTGATGGGAATATTTCTAGGTCTAACTATTCAAATTAAATTTTGTTTCAGGAGAAATGGAGCTTTCACTCAGTTATATAGCGGAATAAACAGGAGGCTAAAAACCCACAAAGAAATACACTTTTCCTGAATTGTTTCCATAATTACATTCACATAAGCTTAATCCCCAGAAATTTACCATTTTATGACTTTGCTCTCCTGTGTGTGGGCATACCAGATATATAACCTTTTTTCAAGGTATGAATTAGCTAAAGAGACATGAACAATTCTACTGTATGATTTGTTTTTCACTTTTTCCTTTAATTTTTTCCCTTTTTTTAACCAGATGAGACACTTGAAACTAGAATAGGTCTTCCCTATTTTCAGCACTAATAGTAACTAATACAGCATTTAAAGGAGAAATTAATTAGCCACGATATTCCTCAGAACATTGCGACAGTGAGATATTTACAAGAAATCTCAGCTGATTTTTCCTCTCGCCCCGTAAAGATGCGGGGAAAAATGAGCGCAGATTTTACTGTAGTAACGGTAAAAAGAGCAGCCGCAATCTTCTAACCATGGCATTTAAAAGGGCCTTTGTATCCTGCATGGAAATCCCTGTGAAATCATATAATGACTGGTCAAAGTTGGCGTCACAGGGTAGGAAGTGAGCCACATTAAATATTTAATCTTTGGACACCATGGAGACCAAGCTGCTGCTGACTCTCCCAGCCAAATCCGATAAATATAGCAATGCGGTCTTGGCATTTCCATCCTTATTAAGGTTCTATCAAAATCTAGACAGAAAAAAAACCACAAACACAAGTTTGTTCCTATTTTAAGAATTTTACATTATTTATACAATAACTTTAGTGTTTAGATATGATGTTCTTAGAGTTTGTGAACAAAACAACTAATTGTTTTCTATTAACCCACAAACAAAGATTACAAATCAGCAGCATATTAATTATATTATGAAAAAACTGCTTGCTAAGATATATTAAGCATGATCTCACTATACTGTAGTTCCTTTGGCTTTTTGCTCCTGTCTCTAAATCTGCTGTCTCAGCTCCATTTTCGACACTATGTGGAGATTCAGTTGGCCACGATGTGCTGCTGGACATCACCGTGATGTCCGGAGGTGGCTTGCAGTCTCTGCTTAGGCAACAGCTTCCGGTTTCACGTCCAGGCCATTTCCATAGAGACCGGGACGCTTGGCTCACTTCCGCCCTGGCGGTTGACAAGTGCCAGGTAAGCACCAGTTTATCACTGATCACATCCACCTGCTCT
Source organism: Mixophyes fleayi (assembly GCF_038048845.1). Classification (NCBI taxonomy): domain Eukaryota; kingdom Metazoa; phylum Chordata; class Amphibia; order Anura; family Limnodynastidae; genus Mixophyes; species Mixophyes fleayi. The sequence continues at coordinate 256,758,302 of NC_134403.1, forward strand.
AGCTTAGGGGCGTACATTCTGTCATTACCTCTGATTGGCTCTCTTGTGTTTAAAAGGCAGGAAGGGCTTAGCCTCTCTGTCCGTTATAGCATCTCTGCTCTACATTGCTGAACCTGCTTCTTGTGCTATGTACTATTCCTGATCACCTATTGTGACCCCTGGCCTATGTCCTGGATTATGATTGTTTGCTGATTGCTCTGACCTCTGGCTTATTTGCTGGACTATTCCTGACTGCTGCCAGTCCTGGCATTTCGGCCTCTTTAATTGAGAGTAATTGCTTGCCTCTGACCCTTGACCCCTAGTCTGACCCTGGTTATTCCGTGCTTTGGATCATCTCTCCTAGCCTCCTATCATTACGCTTCCAGTTCTGATAATGAGCTTTTACAAACTCTAAGCTTAAGTCCACGGGGCCTCCAAGTACCTGTGAGCGCATACTACTCTATGGGAAAGGCGGCTGCTATAGGTGAGGACCTCATCTGTCTGCTCTGAAAGCTTATGACAGTTCTGAGAAGGTGTTACACCATGGTTTTTCTCTCCACCTTCTGGCATAAAGCTATTCAGAAGTCATCTGCTGACCTTTTTACAGTTGGCAACCATATATTCAGGGAAGTAGTTAACCAGCAAACCACACCTTATGTTCTTGGTCAACAACTGTATTTTTTACTTCAAATTGATGAAATGAACAATAATTTCCATTCCCATTGGATGTTCACAAAGGGATCATGTGAAAAATTACTTACAAACTTGATCTTCAATATTGATATACCAATTACTATACAGGTTGTTAATTTTTGCCCACTGGCTAGTGACTAACATATTGGTTAGGAGCTAACGTATTTTCTGTGCAGTGTTTTGTAATATGATTGGCGAGATATGAAAAAGCAACAATGATAATAATCTGTTAGATAGCAATTTTCTCTCCATTTGAAGGCTAACAACCTCGACCCCAACATAAGATCTTTCTGCATCCCCGCAATACAGTTCTGCTTAATGTGATGATGACCAGGGCTGTAACTAGGGCTGTGCTACAGGGGCGACCGCCCAGGGCGCAACACTGAAGGGGGGCGCAATTTAGGAATATTTTAGGTTAATTTGGTTAAAATTGAGGGCTAGGGGGCGGCATTTGTCTTTCTCGCCCAGGGCGCTAGAATTCTAAGTTACGGCTCTGATGATGATGATAATATTTCTGCTGGTGCATTGCCTGCCATTGCCACCATGCTGACTATGATGAATCAGCTAGCCTTAAAATTGGTCATTGTATTTACAGAAGTTTCTGCTGCAGGGAATGCTTTTTCAAACAAACTGTACAATTTTACAAAACAGAAAGGCTAGACAAGAATGTGTTTCAAAAAGTAAGACAAGATATTCAAGTAACTAAGTTGTTTGTTCAAAGGCACATGCTAAGAGTGAGTCACCTCAAATGGGTGCCAAGGAGAGGCTGGATTCAGATTTATCAATGCAATTGTCTGGCTTTTTTTTTTCTTTTCTTTTTTGCACCATAATATTTAAATATTTTATATTTACAATATATGTGTTTTATGAATTTATAAGTAGTGCTCTTCTGAGGTACATTGGTAAGGCTGTTTTATAGAATACAGTAGATATAAAAATTATTAATATCTTTGGAATTTGTCCCATTTTTATTTGGTATATCATGGAATAATATTGTAATTATCCCGAAATCTTACCAATGAACAAAATACTCTGCTATGTCAATGAACAAAAAAGCATTTTTAAAAAAAATGAATTTCAAAGTGGAGAAGGTAATAATGATAATAGATCAGACTAGTTTACAAGTGTCTCCCCGGTAATTATCTCCAAAGCAGTCTTCTCTATTTCCCTTGTGCTTCTGATATGGAAAACATTTTATTGCTGGTACAAGTCTGCTCAAACTTTAATCAATCCTGCACAGCATGGAACATGTTATTATTATTATTATTATTATTATTATTATCATTTATTTGTTAGGTGCCACAAGGTTTCCACAGCGCCGCACATAGTACAAACAGTAGACTATACAGGGTATAACAGTACAGAACAATAAACAAAAGTACCAATACTTCAGAAACTCCAGGCAGGCAGATGCAATAGACACGGAGCAGAAGAACGGGTAAGGAGACAGGAGGGAAGAGGGCCCTGCTCATACGAGCTTACATCCTAAGGGAGGGTTAAACAGACCAGGCACAAGAGGAGCCAGTTGAGGGAATGGGAGAGAGGGGAGAATGAGTGGAGAAGATGGGGGTTAAGTGGATGGTTGGTAGGCTTTGAGAAAGAGGTGAGTTTTGAGTGCACGTTTGAAGGAGCACAGAGTAGGAGGGAGGCGGATGGAGCGATGGAGGTCATTCCAGTGAAGGGGGGCTGCACGGGAAGAGTCCTGGATTCTGGAATGGGAAGAGGTGATCAGAGTGGAGGAGAGGCGGCGGTCATTGGCCAAGTGCAGGGAGCGGGTGGGAGTGTGAATGGAGAGGAGGTTAGAGATATAAGGGGCAGTAGAGTGGGAGAGGGCCTTGTAAGTGGTGGTGAGGAGTTTGAAAAGAATTCTGTAGGGGAAGGGGAGCCAGTGTAGGGCAAGGCAGAGAGGAGTGGCGTGAGAGGTAGATGAGTCTTGCGGCCGCATTGAGTATAGAGCGGAGGGGGGAGAGACGGGAGAGGGGGAGGCCGGTGAGGAGGAGGTTGTAGTAATCCAGGCGGGAGATGATGAGTGCGTGTATGATGTTTTTGGTGGCCTCCTGAGAGAGAAAGGGACGGATGCGGGCGATGTTGCGTAGTTGGAAGCGACAGTCTTTGGCAAGAGAATGAATGTGGGGGGCAAAAGAGAGAGAGGAGTCAAGGGTGACACCCAAGCAGCGGAGTTGGTTGACAGAGGAGATGGTGGTGTTGTTAACGACAATGGAGAGGTCATGGTGGGATGGGATGGGTCATGGTGGGATGTTACACACTACACACAGTGCAAGTTGAAAATGGAGCTCCTTACCAGTTGGAATAGCACTATAACGGTAAAAAGAGCAGCCGAGTAAAAAAAACAGTTACCAACTATGCCAATGGTTCCCAAACTTTTGCAGTTCGCGGCACCCTTAGAGTCTCCAAATTTTTTCAAGGTACCCCTCCAAATAAATACTGAGCAGTCCTGTTTTAGAAGTAGTTGGGTCAAAAGATTGTAATAAGTATTTAGGTCAGGACAGAAATACTTATTTAGTTGTATGCAAAAATGCCCCCTCTGCAGCCCCATGTCATGCTGCCCCCCTCTGCAGCCCCCTGTCATGCTGCCCCCCTCTGCAGCCCCCTGTCACGCTGCCCCCCTCTGCAGCCTCCTGTCACGCTGCCCACCCTCTGCAGCCCCCTGTCACGCTGCCCCACTCTGCATCCCCCTGTCACGCTGCCCCCTGCCCCCTCTGCTGCCCCCTGTCCCCCTCTGCTGCCCGCTGTCCTCCTCTGCTGTCACGCTGTCCCCCTCTGCAGCCCCCTGTCACGCTGCTCCCTGTCCCCCTCTGCTGCCCCCTGTCCCCCTCTGCTGTCCGCTGTCCCCCTCTGCTGTCACGCTGTCCCCCTCTGCAGCCCTCTGTCACGCTGCCCCCCTCTGCTGCCCGCTGTCCCCCTCTGCTGCCCTCTGTCACACTGTCCCCCTCTGCTGCCCTCTGTCACGCTGTATGTTTCATTGTTTATCCATGTTACCAGTATTATTGTAACTTGATTCTTATTGAAGCACACGGAAAATTCCCCCAGCACACTGCTATAGCCAGCAAAAGACCTGCCATTTCTACTGTAGATAAAAATGCAAAAGTCTTAGTTGCATACATTTGCAAATGTATGTAAAAGCCACCCGCCACTCCACGGCGCTTTTGCTAATAGGGTGGTCCTAACTCTAAACAGTGAGAGTCCCATATATTTGGGCCATACATATATGTGTTTTTAAATTGAGAGCTAACTTACCAAAGAGGTACCCCAGAAGCCTCCAAACAGCAATTCAGCACCAGTACTCCCCCTCAGCTACTGACACCAACATGTCTCCCAGACAAATACAGAAGTGGAAGTTGCTCAATCAACTTATAGGCTCATAGCAGGTGCTTGAAAGGGTGGGGTTATCCTAAAAGGAACAGACACACAGAAAATTCCCCCAGCACACTGCTATAGCCAGCAAAAGACCTGCCATTTCTACTGTAGACAAAAAATGCAAAAGTCTTAGTTGCACACATTTGCAAATGTATGTAAAAGCCACCCACCATTCCACTGCGCTTTTGCTAATAGGGTGGTCCTAACTCTAAACAGTGAGAGTCCCATATATTTATCTCTCTATTGATATAGATATATATAGTGGGGCGAAGCAAGATCGCTGGATCAAGCTGGGATTAATGAAAGAATTTGTTATGGCCTTGAACAAAGGTATTGATTGCTTTAAATACATTTCTAGATCATTCCCTGGACTAAGTATGAAAAACCTAAAAGCTGGAATCGTTGATGTCCCTCAAATTCGTAAACATTTCAATGATTCTAATTTCACAAAATTTATGTTACACTTTCTCCATAGCCACTAACACTGATTTATGAATAATCTTGGTAATTTTAGTGAGAAACAAGATGAGAGGTTTCATCAAGATATATAGGTGATGGAGGAAAGGTATAAAGGCACATGGGACAGACACATGATGGCCGACTATTGCTGGAGCCTCCAACGTGATTGTCCTGATAACCCACATAAAAGAAAATCGTACAAAAAGCGTTTTACTATGCATTAATTGTAATTATCCGAATCACCTTAATATATTTATCTGTTATTATACCAAATAAAATGCCATTATGCATTTCATATGTTTACTTTTGTATGATTTGAGACAATTTCAATGTGATTTGTAGGTAGGTTCTGCCTCACCCTTACATTTTGTTGCATTTTTATGTTTTATTAATGGGGTAGCAAATATCTAAAAACTTAGAGCCAATCTAGCAACACCAATGTCATATTTAAAATCAGCACTACAAAGTTACCCCAGAATCACTGTATTATAATTGGCAGTAAAATGAATGTTGACCAGTGTAATAATAACATGTTTTTCTAATATGCTTTATGCTGGATGCTATGCTTTACCTGTCAGAGAGTAGTTTTGGATTTCATATTGTATGTTGGTTGGTCTTGATAGAAAAACGGGAGGATGCGGAAAGTAGAGCATGGGAGGACCCAAGAAGTAGCTATACTGGGGCTGCTAATCGTGGGGACTTATGTCACCTGCTTGCGTCCTTTGAGGAAATTCTGAGTTCAATCTTGTGTGAAAAAAGTGAAAAATGTGCTGGACTGTGGCTATCAAAGCCATGACCAAATAAACAGGGAGCGCTAGGCTTGAGCAATCTGCTCAGGTCAAATAAACCCACAGATCTTAATTGATTTGTCACCAAATCTATGGACTTCACATAAACCTTATTAAATTTATTTGCAAATAAATACTATCAATTTTAAATGTTCTTGTAGGTTATTAACTGATAATTTAGAAAAACCATTGCAGTTTTAAATTCTTAAATTAATTTTTCAAACCTTTCACTTTCCTACCTATAGGTGTCTGCTTTGAGGATCCAACTAAAAGGATCAGAAATATTTATTGTAAATATAATGCAACTTCTATTGGTCTAGGTTGCACAGTTCAAATATACTAAAAATATTGGGGTTTTGATTATCTTCACATCAGGGGAAACTAGAACAAAAGGTTATGGTGAATCAAAAAAAGTTGGTACAATAAGGAGTTTTAAAGGCAGTAAGACATTGTATAATATTCAACACAAGATGATGACAGTGCACCAGTGACAACAGGATCAGGAGAGTAAGGAATGAAAGTTTGACATAAAAATTAAATGGAGGCAGAGTCTAATGTCATCAAAGATGAATCTTAAGATATAGAACAGTTTCAGACAAAAGCAGTTGAGGTACTTGTAGAGGTCTTTGTGACTATCGGTGATTCCAGCTGGAGGAGTGCAGTAGGTAGTTACTTGCACGGAAAGTGTTACAAGACCAAGTGGCACATGTCGATCCTGTTCACCTTTGGACAACACTTTGTCACAGTTATAGCAATCTGTGAATGTGTATTACTCCTTTGTCCATACATAGCAAGCTAAATTGCTTCCATTTGACACCTACTGTTGCTTCCTATCAATTTCTAGCAGTACATTACTTTGCGGAATTTGGCCTTGAGTCTTTGGAATTCCTGCTATCCTTTTTGTTTTGAGCTACTATATTCATCCTTATTCATTCTGTACTATGCCATGACACCCTAATATGTATATTAGTATGTCATGGCATAGTACAGATTAACAAGGTGTTTTCGCCCGAAGAACTGCCGCTCACTGGATATTTTTAGATTTACGCACCATGAGACTGTTTTTGAAAATCTCACAAGATCAGCAGTTTCTGATATTCTCAAACCAACCTGTCGGGCACCAGCAATCATTCCACAGTCAAAGTCATTTAGATGACATTTGTTCCCCTTCTTTTGTTGAGTTGCTGCCACAAGATTGGCTGATTAGATATAGACATTAACGTGCTGTTGTTGTACAGATCTACCTATCAAAGTGACCACTTACGTGTATAGCTATCTATCTATCTATTAAACTTAGAATACAAGAACATGTACGCAATATAAAAAACAAAGTTCAAAGCCACTCAGTATCCAGACATTTTCTCACCAAACATAACTCAGATCCACGGTTTATCTGATTCAAAGCTATTGAACATGTCCAATAAGGACCACGTGGTGGTGACATCCAAGGTAAACTCTCTAAACGGGAAATGTTCTGGATCTTCCAGTTAAACACATTGAGCCCCTCTGGGCTAAATGAAGGATATGAGATAGCACCTTTTTTATAGTTCTCTCAGACTTACACTATTCAAGTTCTTAATCTACTATATTGACATATTTATTAACGACTGATACCTTTATATATCTTTCCATGAAGCATCATACTGACACATTTGTGACTGTATGATAATATATGCCTGTATGCCTTTTTAACTTTTTAACTATTTATTATTCCATTTCTTATCTCTATTTTATTTATATTTATCTTATTAGCTATTTTTATGTATGTGTCACTGCTGATTTTATATTCTGCCTAAAAGGATTGTTTTTACTATACATAAATTAACATAACCATACGGTTATGCCTGACTTGTTACATGATATCCTGCAGAATCTCTATTTTAAAATAGATGTTAAAATATGTTATATTTAGTCACTAGAGAAAGATTTCTTACTCATATTGTACTTATTTTATTTATCTTAGACCAACATACTGTTGATATGTAATATTATTCATATTATTATGTATTTATGCCCCATTCCAAGATGGCCACCGCCATCGATTATAAGTAATAATACCAGCCCATACATCCCTTTGGGCATATACTTTAAGATATCCTCTATATACATCATCCCTGTGGCCTTTATGGCCAAATACCTGTCTATAATAGGCACTACACTTCCCTCTTACACATACAGTGTAAGCGCTGAACCGGAAGTGTGTTCTGCGCATGCGCGAAAATTGCGCTGTACTGCGCATGCGCAAAATGGCGCCCACCACCGCTATTTAAGACAGCACTAAGTGTTGTTCTAGAATACTCCTCCTGACGAAGTCTATATGACGAAACGCGTTGAGGCTGTTCTCCATTAACTACTCCTGGTATGCGTAAGGCTGTACTGTCTACCTGGTCCCTGAAAAGTTACCCCATTGAGAACTTCTGTGCGGAGCCCATTGGTGTCTACTTCCTATATATCCCAGTGATCTACAATGTGTAGCAGTACCCTATGTCCACAGGATTACAGATAAGCTTTTACACCTTGTTTACATTGTGAGTGTGTTTTATTATGATACATGCTGAATAAATTATTGCACATAAGTACTACACTATATGGCTTTTTCCTCTCTCAATACACCGTATGAGTGGAGTTTGTGAGCAGTGACTGTGCTGTGGCTGATGATCCAGTTATCATATACCTACATCTGCCTCACAGCACTGGGGTCATGAGTTCGATTCCCGACCATGGCCTTATCTGTGTGGAGTTAGTATGTTCTCCCTGTGTTTGCGTGGGTTTCCTCTGGGTGCTCCGGTTTCCTCCCACACTCCAAAAATATACTGGCTGCAATCAAAAATTGACCCTAGTCTCTCCCTCTCTGTCTGTATGTGTGTGAGTGTGTGTCTATAGTAGGAAATTTAGACTGTAAGCTCCAATGGGGCAGGGACTGATGTGAATGAGTTCTCTGTACAGCGCTGCGGAATTAGTGGCGCTATATAAATAAATGATGATGATAAGATATCTACACGCCTGTTCCTGACCTCTTGAAGCTGACTGGAATCCACTTCCAAGCACCTCTGATACAGATAAGCTGTTTATTTATATATTTTTGGTACGTTGCCACCTATCACTTGCTACTGATTGTCACGGATACATCTGAAACGTTGTTTTCTGCTTTCTTCTGTCTGTATTTCAGCATATGTTCAGAAATTATGAGAATTGGTTGATACTGCTTTCACCAGCCTGACATGATGAACACTTTGTACTTGCATCTCTATATACAGTAATATTGACTGTCTGGACGATTTGTACCAGCTTACACTACCGTATTTGGCGCCATCTTCCCTCTTTCTATGTTAACATAATATATATATATATATATATATATTAATATACCACAATGGGAAGACTTTGGCGTGAGTTGGTCAGCTTAACATGTGTTGCAATGTGTGAAACTGGCATTCCCTGTTTTTACTGTGGAGCAGTGCTTGGTGCGGCATTGATTGTGTGTTTGGAGGGTGCAGTGTCTCTGTTTTCTTATATATGTACATATATATATATATATGTATTTGTCTTCCCAATTTCCCAATCACTACAGGCAGGTGTCATGTACTTTTTCAGAATAAACATTAAACAAATAATTAATAATTGCAATTAAAATTAAATAAATGAATCCTTATTAAGCAGGACAAATATAGTCCTGACAGCATGAGTCCAGCACCGCACTGACTACCTGCACTAAATGCTGCCCAAACTTGTCAGAAAGCTGGGTAGTATGACACAGCAGATTAATAGGCCAGCTGGAGACTAATGTGCTCTGAGTAGTGGAGTCACCTCTCTGATGTGCAGACTGGGTTGAGGAAAGAATGCCTTATACTTTTCCTGCTTAATGAGGATGAATGTAATGTATTCATTTATTTAGCTATTTGTTTACTTAATTTATAATAAATTACTTATTTTTTTCATCTGACTATAGAAATTGGAAAAATAAATACAATGCAAGTTGACATATTATATAATAACACCTGTATATCATTTTGACATTTTAGTGATAGGGCCCACACGAATCTAATCTGGACCTGCATTTCACCTTTTTTCTCTCTCTTATTTCTCTTTTTTTAATTCTGCTTTTCCACATCCTCTCTATCTACTTTTCTCTTTCCTTTTTTTTACAAATTTTTATTTTTATTTTCATTCTCCTTTTTTTCTCTCCATTTCACTCTCCTTTTCAGTCACCTTTTCTCTCTCCTTTTCACTCTACTTTTCAATCTCCTTTTAACTAGGAATGTTCACTGACCCCCATGTTTTGGTTTTGGATCTGTATTAACTTTTTGTGTTTTGTTTTTTGTTTTGAAAAAAAACTGCCCTCACATGTTTTGCTTTTGGTTTTGGATCTGTATCTTTTTAGAAAAAAATGATAAACAATGCTAAAATCACATAATTTTGCTCCTTTTTTGTTCCTACATTATTATTAACCTCTATAACATGAATATCCAGTCATTTCCAGTAAATTTTGACCACCTCACAGGTCACAATATTATTTTCATCCAGTTTAGGTCAAAGACTGCAGTAAGCTGCCTTGTTACTAAGCGACAAAAGCAACTGCACAAACACATGGCAGTTTATAGCATATCTAGGAAACATTGCCACACAGCAGTGGCAGAAAAGAAAAGTTATACAAGATAGAATTGTCTTTCGGCCCTTCCAATGTTGGATTGACATAATATGATTGATGGGCAGCAGATTAGACATTGTTATAAAGTGGACAATATAATGACATAGACAGTATTATTAGGGCACCAATTGAAATGTAGACAGTATTTATTAGGTTGACAATCAAATGTAGACAGTATTATCCCTAACTCTAACCATGTCCCTATCTCTAGACTTGCCTATAACTTTATCCCTGTCCCTATCCCTGTCCCAATACCTGTCCCTATCCCTATCCTTAGACCTGTCCTTAACCATATCCCTAGCTCTATAAGAACTATGCTAACCCTCCTGTGTCTGTGTGAGCAATGGCACTGGAGACTGGAGAGGGACAAGAATGATGCTACCCCTCCTGTGTCTGTGTGAGCAATGGCACTGAGCAATTGCACTGGAGACTGGAGAGTGACAAGAACGATGCTACCTCTCCTGTGTCTGTGTGTCAATGGCACTGGAGAATTTGGCACTGGAGACTGGAGATTGACAAGAACAATGCTACCCCTCCTGTGTCTGTGTAAGCAATGGTGCCAGATCTCCTTGGGAGGTTGGTACTTATGGAATCCAAAACCTGCGAGATCCGACCAAGCGACGATGATGTTTTGCTTCTATGTCAGATCCGAGGAAGTGGGAGAGTACTGAGCCAGCTCGACTCGGTACTCAGATTTACGATTTTCGGGGGGGCTCAGTTTTTAAAAAACCAAGCCTGTGCATCTCTACTTTTAACACTCTTTGTCTCTCTTTAGATGTGTCTCTCTTTGTCTTCCAGTCTATATCTGCTTAGTGTGGGCCTTTTACTAGTGTGTTCTGCTTTTTATGTCTTAACTTAGTACGTAACCAAGAAGGAATTAGTCAGGCAGCAAAAATGGGAGAAGGAATTCCATACGGGACACTTGAAATGCAATTCCGCCGATGATTGCAGTCAAATTTTGCAGCCAAATGTGAAATATAATAATAATAATAATAATAATAACAATAATAATAATACTTTTGTTGATCTTTACATTACCAGTTTTGTTCTGTTTGTTAAGTTTAATATTAACAATACATTGTTTTATATGCTGGCAACTTTTGTTAAAAATGGAAAGTGAAAGTAAAAAATACTGGAAATTCCAAACACCAAGCTGTGACTTGCAGATGGTCAATTAACTGCATGCAAAGCTGAACACATCCTAGCATTGTAATTAATGAACCTGTACAATAGCCATGCAGTAAGTCTTAACATAGAGATCTAAACAAAAAAACATACACTGTTAAGTGCTCAAATATATAGCAATATAGTGACCATAAAGTAAATATAAATACAAAATGACAAAAAAGTCAATAAGTACTTTCAAATGAAAATAGAGAGAATTATAAAACATTAGCCTAAAAGTGTGTAGCTGAAAGTGCAAACTGTCCTTTTAGCAGATGTACAGAGTTCTCTGTAATTGCCTCTGTTTTTTCTTTGTGCAGCTGCCAGCACCCAAGCTATCCAGCTAGGTCCAAAATTCAAAGTATAATCCACTGCAGATGCACTCAAAAAGGAGGAGAAAAACAATACAGTGTAACACTTTGCTCCTGAATAAAAAACTGCACTCTTGTAAATATACGTACAAGCGTGAGAAGCAGAGGAGCATTTAGATTATTCAGGTGGAGACTCCTATAAATCCTTGTTACCAGCATACCATTCACTTTTTCTGTTAAACTCCCCTAACAATGTGCACTTAAATAAAAGTGGAGAAATATAGAGGGCAATAGAGTTTATTGATATAACAAAAGAAAACAAAAGAAATGTAATTACAGAAGTGAGCAGTCACAAACAGCTGAATAGAATCCAGTGAATCACATTGCACAGGTGTGGTGTCACTGAAAAACTAGTGTGAGTCTCCAACTTTTTTCATAAATCAGCTTCATCAAGGAGTGTCTATCCAGAAGTATGTACCCAGAGACACTAGGTGCTCTCCCTTTCAGACACCTCTGTTTCTAGGTGCCCTCACTGGCGATGTGCCTTTCAAACCTCCCCGCCACACCCCCACTGAGCTTCTTACTTGTTGTGGAGCAAGTGGGTAGTGGTGGATTAAGATGATATGTGGACCTGGTCTGTTTGTACACCATGGGCCTTCATTCTTTGGTCATTTTATCATTAAGGCGACAATGCCAGAGAAGCATTTTCTGCAGTGGGCCACAGTCCTCTTTAAGGGCCACACTGCATTAACACCATTACAGACACTTATAAGCGCACAGTTTTCACTGTGTGTATTTCTCTCAGATTATGTTTTTGCAACCTGACTGGCCTCATCAGTCCCTGCCTTAACTAAACCCCCCTGAGCCTCCTCTTCTTCTTCCTGCATTAAATGCCTATCTTCCTTCTCCACACCACACCTCTCAACAGGGTGTATGGAAACGGCGCGACGGGGGCATTGTCACAGTGCAACAGTGGCATGGTCACCCACCAGAGGTCTGCCTAGCACTGTAAAGCATTAGGCTGCTCATTACACACCTCCCTCCCTCCCCCTACATTCCCACCGGAGGGACAAATATGACAGTAAGACAAAGCCCTACAATTGTGACTGTCCCGCTGAAATCGGGGCAGTTAGGAAGTATGCCACCCCATCACCCTCACTACTTTATCTCTCCAAAACCTCTGCAACACAAACACTAAACACATAGAAAATAAAAGGCTAAACAGTATATAAACAACACTGGCACACACTAAAGTCACACACAAAAAACACTGGCAATAAATAAATAAAGAAATAAATGAAAATACACTGCAAATAGAAAGAATCAAAGACAAATAAGCCACAACAATCCACAAAACAACTCGCAAAACAACACTCAACAATCTCAAATGTATATACTACCAAGAAATTCTCTCTCAAATGTCCTTCTCTTATCACCTAGCTCCTCAGCCACTTATAACTTATAATAATGAAGTGGCCAGGCTTTTATAGTGTATCCAATGTTAAAATCCCATGTGTTTGGAGATCCAGTGGGAAAACGCCATGAAAAAGGCATTTTTCAAAACCAGCGCTTTTCCACCAAACCTCTGGCATTTTCCACCAAAGTGCCAGAGGTTTGGTAAAAACTGCTGGCGGTGTGTGTGTGGCCAAATTAAAAAAAACCTGTTTAGTAACAATAACAGTAACTCTCCCCCTACAAGTTTATATTAACACGATTTCACGATAGATGATCACTCAATTTTAAATGTCACATTTTGAATGATGTTGCTATTTATTTCTATGTACAACACATATTGCTATATATACATTAGAATTGGAGTGTGTCTAAATAAGATTACAGGAATTGCAAGAGTGAAGACAAATGTTAAATATTGTGAATGTTGCTATTTGTATCTCTATATATAACACACTTGTTGCTATTTGCATCTATGTTAAATATTTGGAGTATGGGTTAACATTACAATGCAACTTATGCATATATGTACATAAATGATTAAATATAAGGCTACATCCAGATTATATTGTATAGAGATATAGTTGATTTTTAATGTTATTTATATATTGTAAGTATAATATATTTGGAGATATATGTTATTTAGGGGCGGCATGTGCTTATTCTGACTTGTTGTTCATAATGTATGATAACATTGATATCATAGATCATTTTCACTTTGCACTATAAAATCATGCTGAAATATTGTGTTAAATTTCTGTTAATGAAATTCACTTTTTTACATGTTTTTACTATATTTCTTTAACTTCTTTTATAAGTGTTATTGTTTTATGAGGAAGCCTCACTTTTATAGTTTGTTGCAAGCCTACAAATGAATAAATGTGTATTACCAGTCTCATTTCCTAATGGACTTTGGCCTCAATTAAATGCTTCCTGGCACTATAAATATGGGCATTGCAGACTGCATAGACACTTCCTGATGAAGCCGATTGATGACACTACGTGGAGGATGTTCCCTGTCCTTCAGTAACTTCACATCTGTACAATATGGGTAATGAGATTCTATTTAGCTGTTTGTGGCTGATTTTTATATGCTTTTGTCGTCTGACTTCTGTTAGTATATTTGTTTTCCTGTATAATTTCAGTAAATCTCATTATGTTATATATTCCTCCTCACTCATTTATTGCACTTAGTCAGGGGAGTTGAACAATAATAAATGTATTACATTTTTATAAACTGAATAATGCTTGTGTGAGCTGCAGTTATTTCAAAGGTTACGCAAGGAATTTAAGGATCCCTTGGGGATTCCATAGCTCTCTGTAGATTACTGTGTTCTGACATGCTCATGTAACAGTCTGATGCATATATATTTTTGTATACATATTATGTACATGCGCACATTTGTCTTGCTGTAAAGATGAAATATGATCCATGTATGCTTTCACAGCAAGAACAGTGAAAGGGAATGACATCAATTGAATGAAAGATATGAATAGGTTACCTTCTTTCTGTGAGAACATAATTATTAACCTCCCAGTATTTAACCTGAGAGACATTGCTCTGCTCCTACATTTCCAACATTGCTCACAATTGACTAAATAATGTCTCAATTAAGTATTTTATATTAAAGGAAAATACATTTAATATAATTGACTTCATTCAGTCGTGGTTAATTATATTAAATGTAATAATAAACACGATGCAAAAGTAAATCAAACACACAGCTACAATGTCCCCCTCATTATCATGATCATTTAAGTCATAAATTAAACTAAACAGAACAGTATCTCGGGAGAAAAATGTAACCATTTTATTTCATTAAAGAGTGGTTCTAAAGTGGAAGTACTTTAAACTATTTCACAGTGTGCCTCTGGTGATATTTCTACCTCTCTGCACACCTAGACACACGTCTAGTTTATAAAGAGCTTACAGGAAGTGTCATCTTGACAGGGCCAGGACGGACAATGAAGAGGCTTAGGTAGAAAATTCAGGTGTTTTTCCCTGTGCATTGAGGGACTTGTGTAGAATTGGACGCAAATAGCATTTTCAGGGTATAATACACTTTTTATTGCGCATGCCCACAAAGCACTAGTTACGGTTGTGGCCATATGTATCATCATCATCATCAACATTTATTTATATAGCTCCAGCAAATTCTGCAGTGCTTTTCAATTGAGAGCAAACAGTAATAAAACAATACTGGGTAGTACAGACAAAGAGGTGAGAAGGCCCTGCCCGCAAGCTTACTATCTATGGGTATAGCGAGTTGCATATTGCGATTATGTCCGCTGATAGTACCTTGCGTTTGAAGAGGCGGAACAGTAGAAGGAGCAAATGTGACTTATGTAGACTGAGACTCAAGAGCAGATGCGCCTTTCAGAAGACGGAAACTTACAGGTGTTCGATCACTGGTGTAAGGTGTAAACTGATAGTGATGACCACCAGATTAGATGCCTCTGGCTCAACGTGTCTATTTTTGGGATGCAATTTGCATTTTAGACAGAATTTGCGTCCAAGTCTACATGATCCCTGAATGCACAACATAAATCAGGTCCATTGTCATTTGCACACTTTTGGGATGATGAAGAGCAGGCACCAGGGGCAGGCTGTGCAGGGGGGCATATGTCCCCCCGGGTTGGTCCTGTTCTGGGCTACCTTGTACTGGGTCACTGGGCTACCTGCATTTTTTTCCTTTAAAGGTTTCTTATAGGCTGCTGAGCCGAGTCACTCACCCTGAGCTAAAATTTGCCAGACAGCAAGCACAATTATGATCATTAAAATAGCTGTGACCATATTTAAAGTGGCAACTATCTGAAGTTGCATGCTTGTCGGCAACAATGGCATATGCATCTGGTTACGTCACATACACTTACATGCCACTTGTGGCCATCTGATGAATGAGATGCAATTCCTGGTTAGCTGTCCTATTAAGCAGCCAGACTTACCGGACATTAACTCAGTTTGTATCAGGAGCTACTCGGGGACAGTCCGCTTCCTCTCCAGAGAACTCCATACCAACTATGAAGCATGGTGCTGGCAGGATCATGCTTTGAGCCGCACTCTAGCCAGAATAGAGGGCATAATAAATAACTCCAAATATAAAGATATTTTGGCAGGAAACCTTCCAATATGATAACAATTCAAAGTCCACATCCAAGTCAACCATTGGCTTCAGGAAAGGAAGATAAAAGTATTGGAATGGTCCTATCAGAAGCCAGACCTCAATTCCATTGAAAACATGTGCAATGACCTAAAGAGGGCTGTGCACAGAAGAATGCCTCAAAATATATGGACTAACTTCCTTTTTGCTGGGAAAAGTTTGATAGTGGGATAGTGGAAAGTGCAAATTCCAGGCGTGCGAGGTTGAGACTTATTCACTGTTATAATAAAAACAAAAGGTGTTTCCACAAAGTAAAACATTATATAATTATATATAATAATTGCCTATCAATGGACGCACTTATGGATTCAGGTACCACATTGCGCGCACATGTGCAGTGAAGTTGCGTCCCGTGCCAGATAACAGGACGCTCTCCTTTTCATTCTGTCGGCAGTCAGGTGCATCTGACCACCAAAATCATCTGCCACCTATTCGGGGCTGCCCTCCACTATTTTAGGCTCCTCCTAACCCTATTCTGGTGCCAGAGTATTGGTTCACCAGCTCCAGCATTCTTGTCTCCTGTTCCCTTTTCCTGCTATTGCTATTCCGTCCTGACTGGCTTGTTCTCTTGTCCTGCATTTGGTACTGCTAGCATATCTGTATACTGAACTCTGGCTTGCCTATGACCATTCTTCTGAATTTTCCCTGTGAATCGCACCATCCTTTGGTATCTGACCCAAACTACACGACTATTCCTGTTCGCTATCCACTGCACTGGTAACTAACTTGAAGAACCTGCGTACCCCACGCAGTCAAGTCCGTACCTCCTTGCGGGGGTCTCTGGTGAATATCGGGGTGCGCTAGACTCCATGCCTCCCTGTTTAGTTGCACCAATACCAGTCACTGGCATCTATAGTGTCATTAATGTGACCATGTATAGTCCTAACCAGTGGTCAAAGTGGGGGTAAATACGGTGGTATGCTATAACGCCACTTCTCCTACTGCCTTTATTGTAAAACTTTAAAATTCCATTCACTGACATTCCCATTACAGTTTTCATGCCTCCATTTCTAAATTTCCACACTGCCACTTCTAATTTTCCACTACGATCACTGGTCCTAACTCAGCTGAAAGAAAGGTATTTGTTTCTCTAACTAACACAAACAAAATGTAACAAAACAAACCATGTGACTGTCCTGACTCGTCTGCCATCAGCAAATTCACTTACTGAAACAACTTTACAAAATTACTGGCAATACAGGTTGTTAAGCTGACTTAATGTGTGATTCACCTAATGTTCCTGGGTCACATGAGAAGTCTGTCAACAATATCATGCCGGTTCCATTGTGGGAAAAAGACCTGTCTCAAACTGAGAAAAACATTTATTTTCAGGATATAAATAATTTTCTATATATTAAGACAACATTTGCTGGTTAGTCTTCCCTTAACTATATTCTGCAGTGTTGTTTAAAGGGATCATTTTATAGATTATTACATCACCCTTCATGAAAAATCACAAGCCACAATTAGACTTATTTAATAAGACATGGGACAATCTAAGGACAGTTATGTTCAACTTTGCTGTTAGTGCTTAGCACATTTCTGCAACAAGGACCATAATAGTTTGCTAAATTTTCTCAGCTATTGTATTCAAATGTGCTTATAACATCTATTTTAACATGCCATTATTGATATAATGGTTTCACTGTTTATTTTTGAATTGTCCTTAATATTAATTGCAACACTGTGTGAGATTACATTGCAAATTTGTGCAAAGAAGCAGTTTGATTTGTTTGCAATATTTTAAGCAACTTAAGAGCCTTTAACACTATTCACAAAAACAGTGAAACAAAGACTTCTTGCAGAGAGTTTGCTCTTTACACATCCTTCTTAAATTTCCTCTTTTGTATTGCTTGTGGCCAGCGGTCAAAATATATAAGTTAAAACGTTCAATTTACAACTCACATCTTTTCAGATATTGGCATGTACACACTTCATAATTACAGACAAAAACGAATTTACGTCATTGAAGCCTGAAGTCACTTGAGCTTGTTGCCCTAAGCTTCACACCGTCCTCTAGTAGTTACAGCTCTTTTATTTGGAACTGTGTTTATCAAACTCTTTTCCTTAGAACTCAAAGGTTGTGCAAATGGGTGTCTGGGGTTCTATAAGACAAAAATGTGTAAGTATTGTAAATTGGGTGTCCTAAATTTGTATATATGGATTAAAATTTATGTAGCGACATTTAACACTAACCGTTCCCTACTTAGCCACCAGTGCATGAATAATCCATCACTACGTCACTACAAAATACCCCTGATTACCAATTGCCACAAGGAAAGTTTTATTATGCCTTGCTAAGCTTCAATGTCTCCACCTTTTAACAAAAGCAGATGATAGTTATTATGATTTATTTATTTATAAGGTGCTACAGATTCCGTAGCACAGTTGAGTGTGAGTAAAGACATGACAGGACGTACGAGGGAGTAAGTAGACAGATGTGGGACAATAGGTAGAGAGGACCCTGCTCGTGAGGGCATACATTCTAAGGTGAGGGGGGTGAGAGACAGTAGGACTAGCTGAGAGAAAATAGAGATGGAAGGCATGGAAGAGGAGGTGATGGATAAGATGGTCACGAGGAGGAAGGATAAGCGAGCTTGAAAAGATGAGTTTGAGTGAGTGTTTGAAGGACTGAAGGTTGGGGGAGAATCAAATGAGATGGGATAGGAAGTTACAAAGAATGGGGGCAGCACGGCAAAAGTCTTGGAGGCGAGCCTGGTCTTGTCATCAGGGGAGGCCTGGCAAATTTTAGCCGGCGGTCAAGACTGGACTCAGCAGTCTATTAGGA
Organism: Mixophyes fleayi; assembly: GCF_038048845.1. Taxonomy (NCBI): domain Eukaryota; kingdom Metazoa; phylum Chordata; class Amphibia; order Anura; family Limnodynastidae; genus Mixophyes; species Mixophyes fleayi. Next base: position 256,777,123 of record NC_134403.1, read on the forward strand.
ACATTTTAAAAGAAAAAATGCCAGTGGCCCAGTGACCCAGCCCAATGTAACCCACTATGGGAGTGGCCCTAGGGGAAGATGCCCCCCTGCCCTCCAGCCCTGCCTGCCCTTGTTTGTCATAGAGAAGTCTATAGTGACTTCTCTTTTCTCATTTCCTCAGTTTATTTTTTGAGTGAAATCTGTGAAATACAAGTTAGACATGTGCAGGTAAATAACTGCCTCTCATTATATGTGCCCCTATGAACAGGCCTGCTGTGCCTAATGCTAAATCTAGCCTTTCTTCTCAGACTCAGTAGGCCAGAGAAAAATCAAACTATGATGGTGAAACTATAGAGCATAATCAAAGTATACATTCAGAGGATTAGATAAATAGATCATTACTTATTAAATACCTCCCAACTATCCCAATTTAGGCAGGACAGTCCCACTGTCCCAACAGTTGGGACATTTGTCCCAAATACCGGAATGTTGGAAGGCATGTGCCCCTCAACACCATTTGGGCAGCACGGTGGCTTAGTGGTTAGCACTTCTGCCTCATAGCATTCGGGTCATGAGTTTGATTCCCGACCATGGCCTTATCTTTGTGGAGCTTGTATGTTCTCCCCGTGTTTGCATGGGTTTCCTCCAGCTGCTCCTGTTTCCTCCCACACCCCGAAAACATACTAGTAGGTTGATTGACTGCTATCAAATATTGACCTTGTACAACCTCTGCGTGTGTGTGTATGCTAGGAAAATTAGACTGTAAACTCTAATGGGGCAGGGACTGCTGCAAGTTAGTTCTCTGTACAGCGCTGCAGAATAGTGGCGCTATATAAATAGCTGATGATGATTCTGCACAGCAGAGCAGCGGTGACCATGTGCCATGCACATATCCAACGGGTGCATGCGGTAATGTAGACGTTTTTCAGGGAATGGGATTTATGGGCGGTCTTGCACTTCAAAAACGCTAGACGCCTTTTGGGCATGGCACGGCAAATAAAATCTTCCCATCTGGAAGCAGCTACTCCCTCTTTCTGGGTAGTGTTCCGATTCGCAAAGGAAAAATGTTAGAAGTAATAAAATGGACATGGAGTCATAATTTGTAAATCAGTAGGTACAATATGAAATTACTGTATGTAAATTATACCTCTTAACATTATACTTTTCTGAATCGGACACTAAGAGTGGGGTATGTCTGCTTCAAAATAGGGACATGGGTGACCCACCGGTTTGACTGCAAACAATTGCTGGAATTTGTGGAACTACAAGTACCAGCATGCTCTGTCAGACAAGGTACACAGGAACTGTTCCACAGTAGTATTTCCTTGTTTTTTTCTATGGGGCTGGAGGTCAGCACCTGCTCAGCCAATCGCTAGTGGCCAGCTTTTAATTTACTGGGCTTTTTCTGCACATTTCTATTAACAATAATTTTCAGTGGTCTTTTTTCTCCCATAGAAATACTAGAAATTCAGTGCTTATTCAAATGGCTGTGAACAAAATATCAATTTTGTAAAATCGCTCAAAATCGTCTCATTTTAAAATAAATTCATGTTTAATAGATTGGAGAGTTTGGGAGAAAAAAAGATCAATTTATTTATACCAATTTTGGGCAAATTCTGAACAAAGTTGCCCATTGATAGATCTCCTCCTATGTGTAGCTGTCTAACCAGTGCGTGATCTAGTTGCCTTTCATACTTCCAACTATTTCTTACTCCAGGTTTCTGAAGGCTAGCTTAACCGCTTGTATCCCTGAACTCTGTGGTTGAAAGGGTTAAAAGGGGCCCTCACACATGGTTTGAAACACAAGGGGTGGTGCTCTCCCTTATCCCTTATCCATACCATGCTGCTCAGTCCAAAAAACAATTCTGGGGCATTGCATATGGTTGTCCATTTTTATTTAAGTGCCTAGGCTAAAAAAGAGAATAATTCAATATAGGCAGCTAAAATAATTATAAATGAATTGACTGATTTACAAATTAAATATTTTGAGAAATATTATGAGCAAACTGATCATAGCCAATTTTGCGAACAGTTGCTATTTGAAAACCTTAGGAAAACACTAGAGCGGAAACTGGCCTAAAAGAAGTACAGAGCGAAATGAACGTGTTATACTATAATATAGTTCTTTTTTACAATTTGCTTACTCTGTTTTGAAGACACAGAGAATACCAAACAACATATGAGGACAACATGGTAGGCCACATGTGCACCAACAGTATTAAAAAGGCACAATAAAGTTACTGTGCTTTTCAGCATACTTTCTAATTCTTTCTGTATTATTTGTCGACTATTCATGTGCTTTGCCTGAATTTTTCATTGTGTCTTTTTATAGCATGTTTTTATTGTCATCACAGAATCCTTTTAGGTTGTTGGTACAGGATATCATGAAATAAGAAGCAATTATACCAGGGGTCATTCACATTCTATTAAAGTTGCTTCTCCTTTGCAAACGCTATGGGTTTTGTTTTGTTTTTTTGCTTTGAATGTTCGTTGCTGTCCTTTTTGTTTGAGAGGAAAGCAAGCAAAAATAAATCTAGAAAAGACAAGAAAAAAAGAGAAAATGCTGTTGAATTCTGGTCCCAAGGAAGCTTTAGTAACTTCTAGACTTAACTGATGCAGAACATAGTCCATCTGCTGTCAGATGGAAGTAATTGTTTACTCTGTCCTGTGGGAATTAGAAAAGAAGAATCAAGATATATGGAGACTGCCTGAAACTCAATGAGGTCACATAATTCCTCTTGTGCAGCCTGAGGAGAGATAACTCACAGCATAATATTCTTAGAGAAATGTTTGGCTAAGGCCCCTTACCCACTGGAATGACATTCATTATTTTACTAATATTTTAAAAGCATGTAAATGGGGATGGGGATGGAATCTATCAGTTCCAATGACCTTACTTGAACTTACGTCTGCAATAGCACAGCAATGCCTCTTGGGTGCTGCCTGCACCAGTTACTACAAGTGAACAAAAGAGGGTCAAAGAAGTATCCTACAGTGAGATCCCCCCAGTGGGTCTCCAGAAAACCCCCCCCCTCCCTAACTAAGTGCCCACCATAGTGGCACTGTCCTATACAGCGCTGTCAAAGAAGCGTCCGTGGCGGTGCTGTATTGTGTCCACCGTGGACGCTTCTTTAACAGCGCCGCGGCTGCTGTATAGGACAGTGCTGCCGAAACGGAGCTGCTGCGCATGCGCAGCAGCTCTCGCGCGTGTTTTTTATTTTTGTTTTTTTTTGGGTCAGGGGAAACCCCCCCTGACAATCCTGCGTGCGTCCCTGCCCCCCCTCCCGACCGCAATTGAAGGTTGGTTTGAGACCACATTTGACATACGGTATTACTGGTGTCTTCCTAACGCCAGTGGGTATCTAGCCAAGAACCCTTTGGTGCATTATGATCACAGATTTACACATCTCCTGCTAATCAGTTCACAAATCATTTTTCAATTAATCCAAGATTTTCTACAAGCCTTTCAAAGTAATTGAGGAGTACATGTTATACAACTGAATCATTTATAAGACTGCACTTATATATAGTGTATATCCTTTATGTAGTAAAAATTTAGTATGTATGTACATACTGGGTACTGCTGGGCTTATATGGTCTCTATAATGTATACCTAAGTAAATACAGACCCTTTAAACTTTTAAGACACAGAAAATGGCATCTCTTGATGGCAAATTAACTTATTATATAGTGTTACATAAACCAACCCCTGAGCTCTGAGTGATATTAAGTTGAAACCAATCAAGGAGTGCAAGAAGAAATTCAAATATATTTTCACCATTTCTGAGATTTCAGCACTCAGCAATCAGCTATTTATTTGCCCAAGCCACATAATTCTCCAATTAGGGCCTTAAAGATGCCACAGGGCTGTGGTATTTTCATATAAATCAAGAACCACATCACTTCAGAATGTATCACAGGTTAGTAGAATTGTTGCATATATTTCTATACCAACTGGCCATTTCTTGCTATTTCTCTACTTAACATAGGTTTCTATAGGAACAGCGCATTCCTTGCTACTTCTGCTTATCGTTCACCGCTGTCAGAGCTAACCTCGCTTTGCAGTGTGAAGCAATATAAAAATTATGCAAATATAATTTGTCATGCTGCTACATGTTCCAATTTGATCATGATCACTGAAATTGTATCAGCATGGATGTAGCCTCAAGGTACAGATGACATCAAGACTGACAGAGCATGGAGGAAAACAAACTTTGGTAGTGAACTTAGATTGCTTAACCCTTCCACTTTAATGGCCTTAAAGACTGGACTAAACCTTTTGCATTTTGCTGGGAATAACTTTTTTTTAACAATGCTGAAGCACATTTATTATTTTTTTTTTTGGAATGGCTATATATTTCTAATTGTAGCATATTAGAATTGTTACCTTAAAAATGAAGGCCCTGATTCATTAAAGAACGTACATCTCGATATGTGCCGTATTTTGCACAAAATTGTATTGCACATGCTCACAAACGGACTATACACTAGTGAACCCAAGTGCATGCAATTCATCTTCGAATGCAAAGGACACTTTTAACAGTCTACTATTTCAAGGACAGAACAGGGGAGAGAAGGGTCGTATGCACGTATTCAAATAGAAATGCTTCTTGAGATCGCTTGTACTTGAATACGGGCGTACTTGCTTGCAATTTCCATTCAATTAAGTTACATTTTGTGTATAGCACACATTTATTAATGTGCCAATCCACATTCATTTATTAGTAAATGTATTAGAGATTATTTATACATAGATAATGCTACAGTAAAGGTAATTATGGTTCAGGTCTTCAGAAATGTGTGGAGTTTGGTCTCATATTAATCCATATTTTACCAGCTGAAATCAGGTGTCAACAGAGTAGTGATCACACCTAGAGATCACAAGTTAGGAATGATATGAGATTAATATTCTATTGTTTATGGGGAAGACACATATGCAACAGTTAGAGTAAGTTTCCCCCACCTTTGGAGAGAGATCAAATGAACTGACCTATGACCAGAAGTCTACTGGAACATTGTAAGAACTATTAGTTCTTCACTGGTCCAGGGCGGACCAATGAAGAACTTACTTAGTGTTATCTGTGTATATTTGTGATATCATCACTGTTTATGTTCACTTAAACTGTATAGAGGCAAGCCCCTGGCCCAGTATTAAATCTCTTAGACTGAAGACTTCAAGACTGAAGCTATAATGTTGTAATGATGATGATGATGACTATCAGCTGCAGTGTCTAGACACTTCTGATTGGCTGATTGTATATTGAATTCTACAACTCATAGTACTTAATTCATTACCATCATGGTTACACTTTATGAAGTCATGACTGTCTATTCACAATACCTATTTGACATTTCCATTTGGACTAATAACTGTAATTATATTTTATGTGAAACATCCGATGTTCACATGTTATTGTAACTGCAAGACAATATTCTCTCTTTTACATATGACACTTACATTGTTATTGTGTACAAATAGGGTAATGCAACTTTACTACTAACTATCATGGCACATCTCTAAGCTATCCTTATGCCATCATGGGATGTAAGTATTAACACTTATCAGACCTGATACACTTGGCGCAAATGCTTCTCTTTATGTGCTGGACATATCTAGATGTGCGTCCGACTGAACATATGCAAAGAAATATGCTTTTTTTTTTACAGTCATTTTCCCGACATGCATTCCAAGATGAGTCAGTGGCAAGCGATTGTCCAGCAGGCCCCTTTCTCCAGTGATAAGATGGATACATAGATATCACACTCATGTTACAATTCCACCTACTCTCATGATTTTTTTTCTAAAATGCATTTTAAGGATTATTTTAGGATAGGATGTAAAGGTACAAGAAGTAAAAATTTGGTGTGTGGGGGGAGGGTTATATAACATAAAACTTTATCTTAAAGAGATCATATATTCAATAATGTTCAGTATCTCTTCAATATAAGATTAAATTACGTTCTGTGCAATATCTAAATGGTGTAAGACCAGTAAAAAATTTTTAAAGATCTTTAAAAAAGTAGGAGCGTGCTTGTGCTCTGTGATTGTTTGCATGGGTCTTTGATAGGCTCATTACGATTTGATATTAGTAATATACTGTATATTGTAGAAATGAGACCTTTGGAGGTCAATCTGCTGAGTCAAAGCATCACCAATAGGGAGAAATGTGGTGGGGTACCAGGAAAATAAATCGAAGGGTAATGGTGCCTAATTTGCATGTAATGGAAGAAACTGCAATTAGGAAGAGAAAATCAAGCTTTAATGCCGGTAAATATAGCAAAGTAACTCACAGGAGTGATATTAAATAGTAATATTATGTTGTGTGACTGGTCCATCTATCAAATGTTTTTGGATCTAGGGTCAATGATGGATTATTCCATGATAGTTTCATATGGGCACAGTTGAGAACCAGCTTATAGTCTTGAGTGAAGTGATTCCAGATTGAGAGTGAGAAGTTAATTCTGGGTGAGCATTACGAAGAAGGAAGTCTGTTTAGCAGAAAAAAGTGTGTAGGGAGAATGTATATTAGAAAGCACTGGTTCCAAAACTGTTCACAATTTAACTACAGAGAGTGACTGCCAGAAGGGATAGATAATAATTTGAGCCCACCATCTCTCAGATGCTTATGTAGCTTATGTAGCATGCGCTGTCTAACACTGGTTCTTCTACCTGACCAAAGAAATGTAATGAGTTGCTGAAAGTTTTGGGGAAAATTGGTTAAGAGGACAGACATTTTAATTGTGGAAACCTCAACAATTCATAATGGAAAAGTTTATCCTGTTTAGAGAGGTCAGTTTTTAGGGATTCCAGTGAAGTACAATTAAGAGGTGAAGTTGGCTGAGTGCAATTGAGACTAATCTGAAGGCAGATGCACAAATATTAAATTTTTTGCAGTTGAAATGTGAAATTATTTTGTAATGTTTTCTGTATATTGGCAAGGATGTTTAGGCCTAATGCCTCAGATTCGTCAGTATTGATATTAAAGTTCAAAAGTTTGCCAAATAATATTGTCATTAAAAAGTTTTGGAATTGAGATATGGGCTTGGAGCTTGTTAGGAGCACATTTGTCTGCTTATAGGGCCCCTTTATTCTTTCGACAGCCAGCTCAGATACCAGAAGGTGTTGCAGATTCTCGAGATCAGGAGCTCAATCACTAGAGCAAATATCAAAGCGATACAGAACAATACTGTTTAGCATTGTAGAAAGGGGGTGTGAAGGAAATAAACCATAGCACTGCAGCTAATGGGTTACAGCATAGAGCTATCACTGCTTTCAGAAAGTCATTGTTAATGCCCATCCTGGATAGAGTTATTTCATTAAGAGCCATTCTATCAACAGCTTTTTCTGCATGTAGGTTCACCATGTTGGAGGAGAGTTTATTCTTGATGGAAGCATAAATAAGGTTGACAGCGTTTATGGTTTTATATCAGGCCTGATACTCTAAAAATGATTCACACTTTGTGGGAATGAAACAAGGCAGCTATTACCAGACCATGGGGTAAATGTATCAAGGTCCGATTTTTTTTTCACAGCATGTTAAAATCTCTTGATTGAAGGAAAATAAAAAAAAGTGCAGGCCCGCTGCAAACAGCTTCTACACAGTAGCGTGGGAAAATCCCCTAATACTATAAATAGACTTAGCGCAATGAGCTAAGCTCATTGCGTATCGGAGCATCTACTGTGTAGAAGCTGTTTGCGGCAGTCCTGCACTTTTTTTTTTTTTCCTTCAATCAAGCAAGAAGAATCAGGGATGTTACAAACATGCCCCCCCCCCTGGCCAGAAGAACAGAAGACTGCAATCAACAATGGGGCCCCCCTGGCCAGAAGAACAGAAGACATTACAAGCAGGACTTTTGGAATTACAAATTTATTTTGGACATGGTCAAGCATGGACTTTTGGAATTATAAATTTATTTTGGACATGGTCAAGGATGGACTTTTGGATACAAATTTATTTTGGACTTTGGTGACAGTCATTTTTGGATTGAAAGCTGCTGACAACAGAAGAAAACTTCATTGGTGAGTATATTGGGGATTTATTATTTTTAATAAAAATATGTGGTGTAAATGAGGGTGTTTACTGTCTTTATTGTGGGTTTATTATTTTTAATATTGATGATTTTGTTAACATTTTATTTCGTGGAACTACAGGTCCCAGCCAGCCGTGGGTGTCAGGGCATGTTGGCACTTGTGGTTCTCCAAGTGCCAACATGCCCTATCTGCCATGGGTATGCTGGTGCTTGTAGTTATACAAGTAGCAGCATGCCCACACTATTTATGGCATCCGGGCTGGCTGAGACTTATAGTTCCACAAAACAAAATGTAGTCTGTTTGTTTTTTTCAACATTATTTGCCGTTAGTACCCTACACCCACTGCCCAGGGGTGTAGGAAGAGCCCTAGTGCTATCAGCACTGGGCTGGGTGTCCCTAGGGAGGGGGCCCGCTCGTTTTTATCGGCAGACCCCACTCCCTAGGGAATCCAGCCCATCGCTGAACAGCCTGGGGTTGGTTAGTCATTATGGCAGGGGGACCCTTGCTGCGTGTCCCCCTGCTATAGTGCCACCAACCCTGGCTGGTTTGCCTAGTGCTGGTTTCGAGAAAATAGGGGGGACCCCACACCAAATTTTTCCTCGAACCAGCAGTAGGCTGCCAGCACTAGGGTTAAGACTGAATAGAGGGGGGACCCCATGCTTTTTCTTTTTTACACTTTGATCTATTTTTTACTGTTTTGACAGCTGCCTGTATGACAGGCAGTGTAACAGTGATGTGTTTATACAACACGCTGCTAGATTGCAGCATGTTGTATCTGGCGTGTTTGTAAGCAAACTCTCCTGAGTTTGCTTAATCGCAGCTTCATCCATTTGAGACTTGTATAGCTGCAGTGGCAAACAGTCGGGAGTTTGATCTCTATCAATTTTGCAAATAGCAATTTTGACAGAAGCACAACTCTGGCGATTTTACATGAAATCTCAGCTTCATGCATCTGCGAGTTTCAACTCTCCCGAGAAAATCGCTGGATTTGCAAAATCGGACCTTGCTACATTTACCCCCAAATCTGCTAATGAGAATCTTTGCTAATCTCTTTGTGTGGAGAAATGAGCCTGTAACTGCTATATTTATTGTGGGCACGGATTTTAGAATAACCACTATCTCCGCTTCGGTAATAGCCCTGTCAAATTTGGAGTCATGCATAACAGAGTTAAATAAATCTGTCAGCAAGAGAGTGAGAATATTAGCAAATCACTTGTGGTACAAAGCTGTATATCTGTCTGGGCCTGCCACTGTGGTATCTTGGTAATAAATTAATATATAGATATAATGCAAATCTCATTAACTAAACAACCAAAGTATAATTTATACTGTTAGGAACTTAGATGACCACTCAGTCTGTCAACACAAAACATTCCCCTAAGAGGACGTTAATTTAATATACTTTTGTTTTGTTAAAGTTAAAGAGTTTGGAGTGTCAGGTGATGTCCCATTAAGCACCCAATTGTAATCCACATTAGATCTCTGTAGTAGTTAAAGTCAATAGACCTGATTCATCAAGGAACGTACCTACCAATTTTGTGCGTATCCTACGCAAAATGAATCTGCGCATTCCCAGATCCATGCCATACACAACTAAACATAGCAACGTTCAATTCATCTTCGTACGCAAATGTAACTTACTACAGCCTACAATAGATTTTTGGTAGTGAAGGGGGCGGGGAAGGGGCGTTCTCCCATAGTCATTTTACAGTAATGGCGTGTCTGACTCGAGCGCAGGCACCCACGACACAAACTTTGGGCATCTCAAAGTTACTTGTTTTTCTGCCATATCTCTTGCTCCAGCTACAGGGCTAGTCTATGTTCTGATCAGTAGTGATGACAGTCTTGTATGCATGCTAGAACTTGTGTTTGCAATCAGGAGCAACTGTAAAAATGTATTTTACGTTCATTAGACATTAAGATCATCCTAATAAATGTATTTCATGGGGGACAAAATATATGATTTTTTTAACTGTTTTGTCATTAATGCTTACATTATTAACAGGGGACATTAATGGAATAGTGTCACACGTCGCTCACCCACAGCTGCCACCCAGTAACCTGAATATCATTCATTGCTCATTCCCTGCTTCTTCCCTGGCTGTCAGGCCAGCAATCAGCTCTGCACATGCACAGATAATCATCTCATCTGTGTTCACCTGTCCCGCTCATCCATTGGTTACCTCTCATTTATAAGGTTCCTCCCAGCACCTCTCAGTGCTGGTTCTTCTCATCAGACTCCTGGCCTGGAAGCAGATCAAGCACTCTGCTGCTGCAATCACCTATTACCTGCTCCACTCGTTAGTGGTAACTACTGGAGATCATCGCTACCATCTCTCCAAGTGTATTGCTGCAAATCACCTATTACCTGCTCCACTCGTTAGTGGTAACTACTGGAGATCATCGCTACCATCTCTCCAAGTGTATTGCTGCAACTCACCTATTGCTTGCTCCACTCGTTAGTGGTAACTCCTGCAGATCATCGCTACCATCTCTCCAAGTGTATTGTTGAAACTCACCTATTACCTGCTCCACTCGTTAGTGGTCACTTCTGCAGATCATTGCTATCATCTCTCCAAGTGTGCTACTGAAAATCACCTACTATCTCTCTGTGGACTACCACTGAGCATCACTCAGTAATCCTACTCATTTGTGGCTATCTAGTACATTCTTCTCTGTACTCGGTTCTCTATCACCGCTCACTGGGAACTCCCCTAGAGGGCCGCGACCTGCAAGGTGGAAGCTGCCAAGCCCAAATTCCTTTGCGGGAAACTCTGATGAAAACCTTCCACTTCCGTGCCTCTGGATGAAGAACCACCAATCCCAGGCAGAACAGAAGGATCCCACTCATCCTAGTGAATCCTGACAAATAGTTTTTTTCTCTGTGCCTTCTTTTGCGAATATATATTTCACATAGGCATTGGTCGGTACCGTAAGTGTCTTGTGTAGTAGAGCAGAGCAGACCTGCACCCAAATTTCTTCAGCGCACTTATCTTCAGATCCGTTCTTTGTTGAATTTGGGAGCACTCAGAGCTGATTTTCATGTGTTTTAAAACTCAGTATTCTTGACTTGGTGAATCAGGCTCAATATGTTTAATTTGTCATATGGCATAGTTAAAGTTTAACAGCTAAGCAGTTAAAATAAGCCAAATATTAACTTATAAAGAAAATAAATATTTTGTCAGCAAAAGCACTATTTTAGTGGTGAAAATAGTAATAAATCAAACATGAGAACATTATTCAATTGGGCAGGCCACTGCAAAGTAGTCTTGAAGTCGGACTCAAGTGATAGGAGCAAGAAAAGCGATAATAAGCTTAGATGTACAATAAAACATGTAAGTTTAGCTGTGGTCATAAATTACTTTTACGTCGGATGATATTAGACAATACCACTATTTCAGTATGTATACTATGTTATAGTCTGGATGTTTGCTTGTTTCATTCTCAGATTTAAACCTTTAACCAAAATGGTGTGGCGGGCCTTCTTTTTTTTATTGAGAAAGTGAGGGTGATAGCGAGGGAGATTTTGGGGTTACACATGGGATGCCTTATTTACAGAGGATCTGGCCCTTGATCAGGGTCTTGACATAGTAATTCTTGTTTTCAAATGTTGTGATTAACTGGAAGGGAACTCTCGCTTGCATTTGACATCAACATTTTGATGGATTTGGTTATGCTTATAAAGTCTACTGTTTTCTCAGTTTTGATGGCAGGGTCTGGCTGGCACAGGGGGTATGTGCCCCCTGGGCCAGTCGCCCACAGTACATTTTGGGCTGCCTGGTCAAAGGAGAGAGGGGGCGCAACACCTGCCCACCCATTTCCGCAACATTATATTGACTAATTACAGAGAGCCGGCAGCGCCTTTTTTTCATGTCAGGATGATGCAGTGACCAGAGAGCGGATGCGCCGGCTCTCTGTAATTAGTCAATAAAGTGTTACTGTAATGGGTGGGCGGGTGTTGCGCTAGAACAGAGGGAGCAAGAGGAGTTGGCACAGACGCAACAAGGAAGAAGTGACAGAAAAAAAGGATAAAAGAAGCTCTGGTAATTAAACTAAAGGGGGGATGGTGAGAGGGGGATGGGGCTGGAAACAAGAGAGAGCTAATGAGAAGGGGGAATGGATACAAGAGGAGGCTGATGAGAAGGGGGGTCTGGAGAAGAGAGTGCTGATGAGAAGGGGGAATAGATACAAGAGGGGGCTGATGAGAAGGGGGGTCTGGAGACAAGAGAGGGCTGATGAGAAGGGGGGCTGGAGTCAAGAGGGAGCTGATGAGAAGGGGGGGACTGCAGATGAGAGGGAGCTGATGAGAATGGGGGCTGGAGACGAGAGGGGGCTGATGAGTAGGGGGCTGGAGACAAGAGGGGGCTGGAGAGAAGGGGGCATTTTTTTATAGTATGTACTATAAAAACATAAGTAACATAAAAATGTGAGGAAAGTTGTAACCCATAATTTGATTTGATTGTGGGACTGGTGTGGAAATAGACATTTGTATAACATGGGAATGTTAATAATTTAATGTCGGGGCTAGTGAGGGGTGAACTGGTCTGTTTGTTAAATGTGGAGGTTATTAATTCAATGTCTGGGCTGATGGGGGTATGTTTGTTTATTAAATGGGGATGTTATTAAATGTTATTAATTTATTGTTGGGGAATGGTTGGGAAGAAGAAGACTTTTAATGTAATGTCGGGCTGTTTAGGAGGAAGGAGGCGTAAATATTAAATGTGGGTGCTATTAATTTGGTATCGGGGCTATATGGAGGAAAATAGACATTACACTTAAATGCTATTAATTAAATTCTGGAGCTGATTGGGTGGAAGTAGGCCTGTCTATTAAACAGAAAAAGCTATTGATTTAATGTCCGTCTGGTTGTGGGGAGGGAGGCCTAGATTCTTCACTTACTGCTCAACTTTTCAGAAGGTGAATAATAACTATCTCTTTTCCAAACAGGACCCCAACATTCTATAATTCAGCAACGGAGCATAAGACCAGCAGGCAGAAGACATCAGCAATGCGTAACCACTGAGAGGCAGCATCTACTCCCACAAAGGTAAGTTGTGGAGGGAGGGAACCTGGTGGTCCAGTGGCGAATGCGGTGTAGGCAGCATATGCAGTCCGCGCATAGTCAGCGGCATCTCATAGTACTCGATATGGCTGTGTCATATATTGATCGAATGTTGCTACTACAGCTTGTACAATATTCTGTCAATGGTTGATGCTGTCGAATCCAGTAGAATGTGATGGCTGCTTTTGCGCGGACTGCATAGACTGCCTGCACCATGTTTTTCTAATGACAGTGCTACAGGGCACCTCCCCTAGACTATGGGAGCCCTGTAGCAACAGAGGATTATGTGTAAGTGCGATAACCAGATCGATCAATGGGCCAGGGTGTCAGATTCTAATGAGACAGGTATGTAAATAGGGAAGGAACATATAAAATAAAATGCAATATAAAGGCAGGTTTGTTTTTTGTTACATTATTTATTTTCATTATTTAAGATTTACATTTATAATGATAAAAGTACCACTGGATTAAGCAACACTAAAATAACCTCTTTTTTATATTGATATATATATATATATATATATATATATATATATATATATATATATATATATATATATATATTGTACCGCAAACAACCCTTTAAGTATAGGCTTCTACTTATGGGCCAGTGCTGTATGCTTACCCCCCTGGGCTGAAGTCTGCCAGCCAGCCCCTGGTTGATGGTGCCAGATCTTGAATTAGTTGGCGCTTCAAACTGGCATTAGGAACAACTGGAGAATTTCTGGCAGTGGCCATAAATCTTTCCTTTGTGCAAAAATAATAGAAGTGACCACATGTCATAGGGGTTGGTCTAACGAAGGTTGAAGGCTTTGGGCATAATGCATGATGAGCCTATGATCCCAACATGTGGGCTGCAGGGTTGTTTTAAACCTAAACATTTTGGGTGATGGACCCTGATTTTTGGCTTTTTTATTAGTTATTGCACAAAGCTACCAATAGATGTTTTTTTTCTTGTTTTGGTTTTAGTTTTGGTTTTGGATCTGGATTAAGTTCTTGTTTTAGTTTTGGTTTTGTCAAAACCACCCTTGTGTGTTTTGGTTTTTGTTTTGGATCTGTATTTTTTAGAAAAATAGCTAAAATATTGTAAAATCACATCATTTTGCTCTTTTTTTGTTCTTACATTATTATTAACCTCAATAACACTAATTTCAAGTCATTTGCAGTCAATTTTGACCAACTCACAGGTCACAATATTATTTTCATACACTTTCGGACAAATACTGCAGTGACCTGGCTGGATGCTAAACGACAGAGCAATAACTCAAACACACCGCAGTTCCTAGTACATCTAGGAAACATTGGCACACAGCAGTGTCAGTAAAGAAAGGTGGTGCAAGATGGAATTGTTCTTGGATCATGAAATCATCTATGGTTCATTTGATCGCTCCACCCGTTCCTTGGATAATTGTGGTAATTCTACAGCTATATAATACATGGGCAGAGTGAAGTGGGCGGTCATGTACAAGGAGACCCTCAAAGGTGGGAAAGGGATCCCGGATATCCCCACCATGCTGCAAACCTTCTTTGTCTGCAACTGCATCCACAGAACTCTTATTGAAAAGAACATTTGCTCTGCTGGGAAGTCCGTGTCTCGCTTTTTCCTCCTGCCTCTTTGGAGGACCCTTGGTTGGGTCAAGTGGGACAACTCCTTCCCTTGCAACTGGACTACACCTTGATTTTACCTGGATTTTGGACAATTTGTGAGGGAGCACCCTCTGGAGGGACTTAAACCAGACTTGTGAAAGCCAAAAACTGTCCACAAGCTCATCAGAGCTAAAGACATTATGGAGTCTGTTCCAGGGCTCCCTGCTGTAACAACAAAACACATGTGGAAGAATGTGGCCTCTAAGAGTCTGATTAATAGACACAACGACATTGCATGGATGGCTATCCAAAGGGGTCTGCCTGGACATTCATGCACTTCCGGAACCTGTGTCGATATGTCCACTACCCTTTCTGCATCACCAGAAGGGAAACAGCACAGCGTATATTTTGGGACTGCTCCACTGCACAGGCACTGTTGGATGCCTTGGAACATGAACTTAAGGACGATGTGCCCAGAACATGCCTTTCACACCATTCAGTGTTTTATGGATTATTTCCTGGAATCCACATCATTGGGGCAATCCAGGAGCTCAGGTGCCTTGTGAACTGCTTTAAGGATGCTATTTGGCTTGCCAGGAATCGCCTCATCTTGAAAAGGGAGAAGATGACCATCTAGGACTGTTGCAGGCTGATCCACAGCCTACTAAGAGACTATAACACCATTGACAGTCCTGAGGAAGAGGAAGATGATTTATTTTCTGTTTCCCTCTTCTCCTTTTTCACCTATATGTCTGTTTATGCAATAAAACCTTGGCTTGTGTCTCCCACTCCCTTACCCACTCCAACCCATGTCTTGCCTTAATTTATGTACCCTTCCCTATATTTGTGTCTGTATCAATAAAGCTTCAGCCTTCTGTGTACTGCTGTGAATCCATTTTGATAACACAGTACAATGTGACTGCAGATTTAGACCAAGACTGCCAGCCCTATTATTTCTATTTCAGCAATGACAATTAGCAATGGAGCTCTCCTCTTTGTGTGTTACCTATATAACACCGTACAATTTGACTGCAGATTTCCACCAAGCCTGCCAGCTCTAGTATTTGTATTTCAGCAATGACAATTAGCAATGGAGCTCTCCTCTTTGTGTGTTACCTATATATCACAGTACAATGTGACTGCAGATTCAGAAGACCAAGCCTGCCAGCCCTAATATTTGTACTTCAGCAATGACAATTAGCAACGGAGCAATGGAGCTCTCCTCTTTGTGTGTTACCTATATAACACTGTACATTATTGGACTGCAGATTTAGATAGGCCTGCCAGACCAATTATTAATTCTATTTTAGCAATAACAATTAGCAATGGAGCAATGGAGGTCTCCTGAATGTCACTTTAGACTTTCAAGAACACTGCTACCCCCTTCTCTTTCTATTTTACCTATGACGCTGCCCAACTGCTCTACAGACTGTGCCACCCCTTCTGTGTCCCTCTATGAAATGACGCAAGATCGCCATGGAGAGCGTTACTTATAGAATCCAAAACTTGCGAGATCCGACGACGTAATGATGACGTTTTGCCTCGTTTTCAATTCCGAAAGAGCGCAAAAGTTCGGTTCTCGGGAACCGAGCCTGAGCATCTCTAGTTTTTTCCCATTACCGACGACAAGCCATGCTGCCCCCTCTTATTTATGAATTGGCTCCCTGTCATCATGACTCTACACAAAGCTTGGGTCAAGTTAGCAATTTTGGACTTGACGAAATTCACAGATCTCACTACTGACTCCCAATGCCTTCACCAGGGTCAGTATTCTTAGTTAATCTCCTAATGGGTGCATCATACAGTACTTAGCCTAAATTACATAGAGAAAATGGTAAAGGTAATTGCAATAACTATATCAGTTTTTGTGAAGAATGCTCATACGCAATTCCCAGAATGCACAATTCAATCTTTGTTCTCACGTGTCAAATAATCTGCAAAGCTGAATAATATCATGTTGACCTTGCTTGTAGAGATATAGAGAAAATACAATGGGCCTTATTTAATGTTAGAAGCAATTCCAGCTAATGAGTGCAAATTTGTATCTAGACAAACCATGTTGTGATGCATGGGATGCAAACACAATTTTACTTGCATGCAAAAAACATACTGCCAGCTTTTAGGAATGAAGCCCTTAAGCTGAATGTAAATAAACGGAGATGCTTGTCACGAAGCTGACATGGACATTAGGGGTTAATGTTTTAGGAAGTGCCTGCTCCCGGATGTTAAGGGGAGGAGTAAAAGGAGGTTTTCATATATATCTCTGGTTAGTCAGGGCAACTTCCTCTGACATCAGGATTTCATGCTGAATCTATCGCTGTCCGGCTAAGTGAAATTATTTAGTTTTAAAGTTGCTTTTGTGGTTTTAATAACTGTCTTTTCATTGTGCCTGATTTCTTTCTGTGTAGCAGTGGGGATATTGTTGCTTGGCATTTGGGTGTTTGTGGGTTTACTGTATAGCGCTGTCAAGTGTCTTATCCTTTGCTTCTAACTGTTGGGAGAGATGTCTCGCCCCAGGCGCAGCGTGGGTCCCCCTGCTCGTTTTAGTGACCTGACCGAGCTTCCCGCAGAGAGTAATCCCTCGTCCAGTCCCCGTGTTATTGCGGCCGCCATTTTACCTGAAGGGTCTGGAGAGTGGAGTCCGGGTCCAGAGGTAGGGATAGCGGGGGCAGAGGAGGCGGAGGGGCAGCAAGGAGAGGTTAGCCAGGGATGCCCGGAGGCAGTGGACGAGTCAGCTTCCCTGGCCGCGTGTACTGTGCGCATTCGCGGTCGGGCTCCCAGTAGGTCCTTTAAGCAGAGGCATGTGGTGAAGGGTACTAGGGGGAGAGGCAAGGCTAGGAGATCCAGGATGGAAATGACGTCCCCGACTGGGGGCTGGGCACCGGGAGAACGCCGGCGCACCGTTAGGTCCAGGTCTGTGTCTCCAGCGGGGAAGGACAGGGAGAGGGGGTTGGGGACTGTCAGTAGGAGTAGGAGGGGGGGGGTACAGGGGGCCCTTCAGCACGGCAAGTATCTGGTGGTAGTCGGGGGGAGCGAGTCTCGGACAGGGGAAGCTCTCATTCTCCGGCTGGCACTCAGAAAAGGGGATTGGAGTATCAAGGGAGCGGTAGACATCGGTATGACTGGGATGTTGGGCACTACGCAGATAGCCTGGACAGTGAGTATGGGGGTGGCGGGGGCCGCCATGTGAGAGATGGGGGGCAGCAATTCTGTGACTTTATGAACTATGAACTCCCCAGGCAGGGCACGGTCGGGCTGGAGACCGGTTTCACGGGTATGATGAGCAAGTGGGTCTTTCCGGCAACGGCGCCCTCTACCATCGTGGGGGCTGGGTACGGGGAGGGGAGGGCCAGCGTTCCATTCTCAACCAAGTCAGGAATCATACATGCATGGTCCTTATCTTATCCCTCCTGTTAGTTTTGAAGAGCAGTTTAGGGAGGTGGGTGCATGGAGAGGCCAACATCAGAGTTGGATGGGGGGCCGTGGCAGCGAGCAGCCATGTGGTCAGCAAGGTGTTGACAGGGACTACCCGCAGGTTAGAGGAGGGTCGTATTATCATGATAGACCCGCGGTTGTGGGGGAGCCACTGCGTAGGCCTCCCCAAGCGAGCTATGTTAACCGGCAGCAAGGGCGCGCGGGCGCAGTAAGCTATGAAGAGGTAGAGGATGATAGGCGGACTCATAGGCCAATGGTGTCAGAGCGCAGGCATGCGGCGAACAGGGCAAGAAGAACAGGTAATGATGTTCTTTGTTCCCCAGAAAGACAGGGTGGCAGTGGAATGGAAGGAAGGTCCGGCAGCTTCAAGGAGACGCCGGCTATCAGCCACAAGGAGTACAACGCCAGCAGAAATGGCACCTCGGCGAGACGAAGCGACAAGTTCGGGGGTCACATCGCATGGTGAGTGCAGTAAAGTTTTGTCTCGCACGGTTTCATGTAGTACGAGTGTGTCATCAATATACAGTGGTCCTCATCGGATCAGGAAAGTAGTGCCAAGAAATTGGTGAGGATTCTGAATGAGCATTTTAGTGGGGCAAAGAGCCAGAAGAAGCCGGCGCATGCTGCGGTTAAAGAAAGCGGGGGTAAAGGGCCAGTAGTCCATTGCTCGTATACAGCGCTGACATCGGGAATTAGGAGGAGTTCCAGAGAGAGGATCAAGAAGGGAGCGTATGTAGATATTTTCATTATAACTAAAATGGGCAAGAAAGAGCTGGAAAAGGCCAAGGAGAAAGGGGGAATAGGAGAGGAAGCCTATAAGTCATTCCCCATTTGGGTGACGGCGTTTAGCGTATTTGCTTCGGTGTATTTAGAAACTAGGCCTGAGGCGGCGGTGGATGTCTGGCAATATTTACACCTAATTACGGGGATCTATAGGAGAGATGGAGGCTCCATCTGGAGGAGATATGATGAGAGCTTCAGGGAGAAAGTAAAAGGAAAGCGCATCATTCCATTTGATTGTAAGGATGTAGAGACGTGGATGGAGATGATGCGTCCGAAAGAAAGTGAGGGGCAAGATTTTAGGGCGCAGATGTTTCGCATGCAGGGGAGATGTGGTTCTCCCCCAACGCAGAACAGAAACAGGTGCTTTGCCTTTAACAGCGGCACGTGCACTAGGGGAAATGCATGCAGGTACAGGCATGCTTGTGCCAAATGCAAAGCACCGCATCCGGCCCGTGATTGCACTAAAGGCGGGCCAGGGGCTGGAAAGGGCAAGGGGGAGTCAGGGCCCTCTCAGTAAAGCGTGTTCACCGGTCTAGACAGAACAGCTGGACAGGTGGCTTCGCTTGTTTCCGGATAGGAAGCAGGCAGAATTTTTAGATGCAGGTTTTAAAAGAGGTTTTCCCCTTCCCATAGTAAGTAACGTTACGGCTAAGGCAAAAAAGAATTTGCGGTCAGCCTATGTTTTTCCAGATATTTTGGAGGAGAAGGTACGGAAGGAAGTAGATTTAGGCCGCATGGCTGGCCCCTTTCCATCTCCTCCCATAGCAGATTTGGTAATCTCCCCAGTCGGAGTGGTACCTAAGAAGGCGGTAGGGAAATTTAGGCTTATACAGCATCTTTCCCATCCTCACGGGCAATCGGTTAACAATGCCATAAACGTGGAGGAGAGCTCAGTGAGTTATCAGTCGTTTGAAGAAGCCTAAGATCTAGTCAGATCCTTTGGGTCGGGGGTTTTGTTGGCGAAACTAGATATTGAAGCTGCCTTTCGCCTGCTTCCCCTACATCCAGAATCCTTTAGATTTATGGGTTTCCGTCTGCCAGATGGGTACTATGTGGACAAATGTCTTCCAATGGGTTGCGCAGTGTCCTGCGCATTCTTTGAAGCGTTCAGCTCCTTCTTGCACTGGTATATACAGGCAGGGACGGGTCATGTGGGGATAGCTCACTACCTGGACGATTTTTTGTTTATTGGAAAGGCGGGCTCGTCAGAGTGCGTAGACATGCTGTTTGCGGCTAAAGGCTTATTTTCTGTCTTGGGGGTGCCAGTGGCACACGACAAGACAGAAGGCCCCCTACCTCGTTTGTCATTCTTGGGAATCGAGATTGACACGCTAGAAGGCTTTTGTAGGTTACCCCAGGAGAAGGTGGAGAAGCTGGTAAGATCAATCGAGCTTACGTTGGCTTCAAGGGCTGTGTCCTTACGCCAGGCACAATCATTGTTAGGTTCCTTTAATTTTTCCTGCAGAATTATTCCTATGGGAAAAGTGCTCTGTAGAAAGATGCAGCTGGCTACAGTGGGAATGTCACGCCCACATGCGAGGGTTACACTAACTAAGGAGATTAGAGAGGATTTACGTATGTGGTTAAAGTTCTTAGAGAACTTTAACGGGATTCGCATTTGGCCGGCTGCGCCAGTCTTAAAGTGGGTCGGTTGGTTTTGGAGCTTACTTTAAAGGTAGATGGTGTGCGGATCGGTGGCCAGAGGCATGGCGTGACAAAGGGTTGCTAGGCAACCTGCTAGTACTGGAGTTGTTTCCCATTGTAGTAGAGGTGGAATTATGGGCGTCACTGTTAAGAGGGCAGGAGGTCATATTCTGGTGCGATAATCTGGGCGTAGTACAGTGCATTAATAAACAGAGCGTATCATCCATTCCTGCAATCGAGTTGTTGAGGCACCTGGTGCTGCGATGCCTTGAGAATGACATTACATTCAGAGCAAGACATGTGCCTGGCGCGGAGAATGTGGTAGCGGACGCGTTATCCCGAGGACATTGGGCACGTTTTAGGGAACTGGCTCCGCAGGCAGACTTTTCGGGTACGCCATGTCCCCCTTTTGTTTGGCAGGTAGTCGAGCGGGTATTGTAAAACTGGCGGAAGCTTCCTTGGCCCCCTCCACCAGGAGAGCATATTGTGCGGCATGGCGTCAATGGGGACAGTACCTACAGTCGCGCGGTCGGTGTGACTCAGGTCAGAGCGCTGACATGCTTGATTTTATTTGGTTTAAGTATCAGCAGGGCATTTCTAAAACCTTAATGGCGGCTATGTTGGCAGGAATTTCATTTATGGCCAAACTTTATGGGTGGACTGATTTTACTAAAGGGTTCTTAGTCACTAAGGCCTTGAAAGGCTGGTCGCGGATGCAACCAGGTAAGGAGGATATGAGAAGTCCGGTTGACAAGAATGTATTGAGGAAGCTTATGTCTGCGCTGGCGGTCATTACAGAAAGTGCTTATAAATCGTTGCTCTTTCGCTCAGCCTTTTCGCTTGCCTTCTTTGGTGCGTTTAGAGTGAGTGAGTTGGTGGCGCAGTCTAAGCATAATTTGGGGAATGCCTTGTCAGCGAAACATATGTTGTTGGATGTTAACATGCTGTCTTGTCAAATCCTCAGATCCAAAACAGATCAAGCGGGTCATGGTCAATGGATATCCATTTCTGCACAAGGGGATTGTGATATCTGTCCCGTGGCACTGTGCAATGAGTTCCAAAGAATTAGACCACATAATTCTGAGCCCTGGCTGATCCATGCTGACGAATTCCCTTTGTCGAAATTTCAGTTCACGGCCATATTTAAGAGTGCACTGAGGCACATGGGTCTAGACCCGTCATTATTTGGCACTCACTCCTTCAGGATTGGTGTGGCTACTGTTGCTGCTGAGAGTGGTTCTTCCGTTAGCGCCATTAAAGTTTTAGGGCGTTGGAAGTCAGATGCGTACAAAAGGTATATTAGACCTAATAGGTGATTGATACGCAATAGTATTCTTCCCGTCCAGTGTTAACCTTGGGCTTCTCTGCTCGCTGTTGTTTTTATACGGGGGCATGAAGGGCTTTTGCCATTTTTTCCTCCGATAAAGGCCTGATTAGTGTGCCTCCGGGGTTATGGTTTTCACCTTCATCTTGGTTAACACTTTTTTCCCCTTACTTAATTAATTCATAAAGTCACGTTAAAGTCACTTAAAAGTAGAAATGGGCGGGTCCGATTCTCCGAGAACCGAACCCACCCGAACTTTGGGTATCCGAGTACCGAGCTGAGCAGCTCGGTACTCTCCCGCCCATTCTGAATCCAAATCGAGGCCGAACGTCATTGTGACGTCGTCGGATCTCGGGGCTCGGTTCTCGCGATACTTCAACTTTATAAATACACGCCTCCACAGCAATCCATCGCCATTTGACAGAGGGAGAGAGCAGGGTGTAGTCATAGGCTAATTAGAGCAGGGACAGAGAATACAATATTGTTCTTGCAATTGCTCTAACCAAAATCGCTAGTGCAGAGAGGAGGATAGAGGTTTATTATTTTTTCTTCATATTTGGCACTCCCCAGCGCTTTTGGGGTGTCCCCCATAATTGTGCATAAATATTTCTGGCTGTCAAAAGTCATATCTGTCAGCAGTATCTACTAAATAATTTTTAGCACTCCTCAGTGCTTTTGGGGTGTCCTCCCTAATTGTGCACTAATATTTCTGGCTGTCAAAAGTCATATCTGTCAGCAGTATCTACTAAATAATTTGTAGCACTCCTCAGTGCTTTTGGGGTGTCCTCCCTAATTGTGCATTAATATTTCTGGCTGTCAAAAGTCATATCTGTCAGCAGTATCTACTAAATAATTTGTAGCACACCTCAGTGCTTTTGGGGTGTCCTCCCTAATTGTGCATTAATATTTCTGGCTGTCAAAAGTCATATCTGTCAGCAGTATCTACTAAATAATTTGTAGCACTACTCAGTGCGTTTGGGGTGTCCTCCCTAATTGTGCATTAATATTTCTGGCTGTCAAAAGTCATTTCTGTCAGCAGTATCTACTAAATAATTTGTAGCACTCCTCAGTGCTTTTGGGGTGTCCTCCCTAATTGTGCATTAATATTTCTGGCTGTCAAAAGTCATAACTGTCAGCAGAATCTACTAAATAATTTTTAGCACTCCCCAGTGGTTTGCGCTCAGAATGGATTCAAAGCAGTCCACATATGATCTGAATGAGCAACCAGGTTCTGTCACCAGTCCTGATGTTAGTGTTCCCAGTACGTCATCTGGCCAAGGCGATGTCAAACAACAGAGTGTTTTCAAATTAGTGCAAAAAACAAAAACCAAAAAAAAATTTACTGTATTGAAGCGAAAAAGAAGTGTAACTGAGCAAAAGTTAAGTGACGATAAAAAGAAAATTGCAAGCATGCCATTCTACACACGCAGTGGCAAAGAGAGAATGAGGCCTTCACCTTTGGCTATTAGTGGCAGATCCCAAAAAGTTACCCAGCCTATAATTGGTGCACAACTACTGTTACGCGTCAAAGCCGAGCTGCAAGATAACAGTGAGGTATTACAGGAGAATATTTGCTCTGATTCACAAATGACAACAATCCCTGTGGAGAGTCCATCCAACAGTGGGATGTCTAATCGTGAGCATTCTGCTGATGTGTGCCTTAATAGCCCGAGTGTAGCCGGTGATACCCATATTGAGGATGCCACTTTGGAATTAGAAGAGGATGAGGGGGAGATTTGTGTAGGCGACGAGGGCGCTAATGAGGATGTTGATGAGGATGAGGTTGTTTGTGTAAGTCCTGCACCAGTGGCAGCAGTTCTGGCACGTGACAAGAAAAAGGCCATTGTCATGCCTGGGCATAAAACAAAAAAATCCACTTCTTATGTGTGGAATTATTTCTACCCAAATCCAGACAACAATTGTATAGCCATTTGTAGTGTATGTGAAGCCACAGTCAGTCGAGGGAGAAACCTTAACCATCTTGGAACCTCGTCTATGTTACGCCATTTAACGAGAGTTCATGGCAAAGTGTTGGGAAAAGCTGAAAGTTCTTCCCAAAAGAATACAAGCACTCCCTCATCAGCTAAGACCCTCCGCTCACCGACATACCGACGGCTACAAAATACACCCACCACACCATCCTCATCAATATCCTCAGTAGCGCTCGGAGTTAGCCCGGCATCCCACTTAAGGCTGGATGACTCCGGCACTATTATTGATTCCTCTGAAGAAAGCGTTAGTCCTGCTGCTGCTGTTGCTGCTGCTGGGGGTGAATCGTCATCCCAGAGGCAGGTTAATAAAATGAGCAGTCCTACATTTCAGCAATTAACTGTGAAACAATCATTTGCGAGGGGAAGCAAATATGACAGCAGTCACCCAGTCGCCAAGCGAATCACAGACGCCATGGCTGCAATGTTAGTGTTAGATCTGCGTCCAATCTCCACAATAAACGCAGCTGGTTTTTCACAGTTAATTGAGGTTTTGTGTCCGCGTTACAGAATTCCATCGCGACACCATTTCTCCCGTAAAGCTATTCCACAACTATACCAAAAAGTGTGTAAAAATGTAGAGATTGCGCTGAAAAATGCCATTCTGCCCACTGTTCACTTAACCACAGATATGTGGACAAGTGGAAGTGGCCAAACCAAAGACTATATGACTGTGACAGCCCACTGGGTTGGTCATTCACCTTCACCAGCAGGAACAGCAGCAGCATGTACACCACTACGTAACATTTGTCACAGGCAGGCCACTCTTTGTATCACCGGCTTCACTAACAGGCATACGGCTGACAATTTGTTACGCAAACTGAGAGATGTGATTGATGCATGGCTTATACCACTCGGACTCTCCCCAGGGTATGTCATTTCAGATAACGCCAACAATATAGTGCGAGCATTACAGCTGGGTGATTTCCAACATATTCCCTGTTTTGCTCACACCATCAACTTGGTGGTGCAGAGCTTCCTACGAAATAACCATGAGGTGCAGGAGATGCTTTCGGTGGCCCGTAAAATTTCAGGCCATTTCAGGCATTCAGCCACAGCATGTAGGAGATTACAGCAGGTCCAAGAGCAGTTTAACTTGCCCTGCCACCAACTTAAGCAAGAGGTGGTAACTCGGTGGAATTCCACCCTGTACATGCTTCAGAGGATGGAGGAACAGCGCAAAGCCATCCAAGCATATTGCACAAGTCATGACATTGGGAAAGGAGGGGGGATGTATTTCACTCTTGCACAGTGGGGAATCCTTTCAGTGCTGTGCAAGGTGCTGAAACCATTTGAAGTTGTGACATGTGAGGTCAGTGCAGACTCTGCTAGTTTGAGCCAAGTCATTCCTTTAATTAGACTATTGGAAAAGCAGCTTGAGAAAATGAAGGAGGAGCTGAAAGCAAGCAATTCAGCAAAGTATGTTGGCCTTGTCGATCAAGTACTTAATTTGCTTCACAATGATCCTCGAGTTATTAAGATCTTGAACTCGGATCAGTACGTTTTGGCCACTGTGCTTGATCCAAGGTTTAAAACCTACATTGAGTCTTTACTTGTAAATGAGCGAGATGTGAACTTTTGCAAGGAGCTATTGCTCAGCAAGTTGGCCGCTGAACTGGGCCTCGGCTTGACGACGTGTCCTCCTTCACTTTCTCAAGCTGTTGCTCGTAAAAAATTAAATTTCCAAAAAAGAAGCAGGGAAGACACAGGGGGCAGACGAGAACAATTTAACATCTGGGCTGGTTTGAAGGATTTTTCAAAAAAATGTGTCACTTTGCCCATAACTCCATCCAATATGAGTATAAACATGCAAAGGATGGTGGAGGATTACTTTCAAGAGGTAGTTGATAAAATGAAATGTCAGACAGTCCCTTTCCTTACTGGGAAGAAAAGCAGGCCATTTGGAAACCCATGTACAAACTTGCTTTGCAATACCTAAGCTGCCCACCCTCCAGTGTGTACTCTGAACGAGTGTTCAGCACAGCAGGGAACTTAGTCAGTGATCGCCGTAGAAGGTTACTTCCCAAAAATGTGGAGAAAATGATGTTTATAAAAATGAACTACATCTTCCACGAGGAAGGCCTTCACCATCCAAGACATCCAAGCACTGACTGTTCTCTAATGGCGGATTCAATTGGCGATGAATTGATAGTCTGTGATGATGACGTACACACTGATGAGGGTGAGGATTAAGCTGAAGATGATGCCGATAACATCTTTTTAAAACTTTCTATGTAAGTGTAGGGTGCAATCTACCCCCAAAGAGGAAAGGGACTTGTGGCATTTCCATATCACATACCATCTTGAAAGGCTGCTGTTAGGGCAATTTATCCTTAAGGGTAGGGTGTCATAGACAGAGTGACCCTAAACTGGCTTTGTCCATTTTTCATAATATTGTACAGTCTATAATGGCTGAATTTTTGGGTATTTTATACAAGTGGAGGGGGGCCTAGAGAGACAGAAACCAAACTGGCTTTTTCCATGTCAATTAATATTGTACAGTCTATAATGGCTGAATTTTTTGGTATTTTATACAAGTGGAGGGGGGCCTAGAGAGACAGAGTGACCCCAAACTGTCTTTCTCCATGTCAATTAATATTGTACAGTCTATAATGGCTGAATTTTTTAGTATTTTATACAAGTGGAGGGGGGCCTAGAGAGACAGAAACCAAACTGGCTTTCTCCATGTCAATTAATATTGTACAGTCTATAATGGCTGAATTTTTTGGTATTTTATACAAGTGGAGGGGGGCCTTGAGAGACAGAAACCAAACTGGCTTTTTCCATTTCTTTACATATTTAACTATAAGTGTAGGGTGTAATATACATTCAAAGACGATGGCTGCATTGCCAATATGCATAGATGGAGAGGAAGACAATCTGTTTTGTGTGTAGAATAGGCCTACCAACGAAGAATTAAACTGTTTTTTTGGATGATTTATTACCTCAACAATTAGATTACTTGTCTCTACAACAGTTGGAGCACTAAATTGGGTTAATTTAGGCCCAAAAACATGGATTTTCCCAAAAAATAGCAAAACAAAACCAAACAAAACCAAAACCAAAACCAAAACACGCAATGGCGGTTTTGCAAAACCAAAACCAAAACCAAAACACAACGGTAATCCAGATCCAAAACCGAATCCAAAACCAAAACACGGGGGTCAGTGACCATCTCTACTTAAAAGTCACATAATTTTCCTATGCTTCAAGGAGTGGTGCTATAAAGTGGATTGGTGGTGCCGAGTCTATTCGGCGGTTATGGTTAATTGAGTACGACCTGGTGGTGACGGATCCTATTATCTGTGTTACAGGTTGCTCTACTCAGAGGATAACCATATGGATTGTTGGGCATTCGTTTGTTTTCTGGGCGTCCAGATATAAGTTTGCCAACAACAGAGATGCCTTTGTAAGGCCAGTTGATATTCGTTGGATCGGGAAAAGAGGTATGAGATGGCAAGGTTTGATGCCACTTCTGTCTGCGGAGATTGATAAAGCAGGCCCTCCAGATGTGTTGGTGATACATTTGGGGGGTAATGATGTTGGCATAGGTAAGTCTTTGGACTTAATTATTGCTATCAGAGAGGACCTGAGAAGTATTAAGAGGCTTTGGCCTTCAGTTATTATTTGCTGGTCCAATATTATACCACGAATTAACTGGCGAGCGGAGATAGCTCTTCGCAAGATAAAAAACATGGTAGCAGAATTGAATAGAACAACAAGGAAAATAATTCTGCAATTAGGAGGGATAGTGGTAGATCACCCTCTAATAAGATCTGATTTGAGTAACCTGTATAGGAATGATGGGGTTCACCTGTCGGAGGAAGGCAATTTGATTTTTATAGAGCAGCTCTTTTGGAGAGTAGGTCAGTTAGTGGGGTCTATGGGTGGCGGGCTGGTGGTCCGTTAAATGGACTCCAGCGTGGCAGGAGAGCTTTTTCAATCAGTGACTAATTCATACGGTGCTACCGCTGATTGGCCGCACGTCACCGCTCTTTTCGAAGCACCCTGGCTCTTGGTACCTCTGTGCGAGGA
This sequence comes from Mixophyes fleayi, assembly GCF_038048845.1. Classification (NCBI taxonomy): domain Eukaryota; kingdom Metazoa; phylum Chordata; class Amphibia; order Anura; family Limnodynastidae; genus Mixophyes; species Mixophyes fleayi. The sequence continues at coordinate 256,804,992 of NC_134403.1, forward strand.
CCCCTTGACCAGCACTGTGCGCGTACGTCTTGGGGAGCCCAGAAGGGAGTGGTCACGATAACGCCAGATTTAGCACCGGCCGATCGTAAAGGACTGTGGTGCCTGGGACCAGTGGTTAGTGCCTGTGGGCCATACACTGTTCGGTTTTTCGATATTAGTTGTTAGCTGATTGAATCGTTCTCGCTGCCACCCTTTATAGGTAAATAGATAAATAAATAAATAAAAAGATTATTTTATTTGCCACTACAAAGTTGTCGTGTCTTTATTATAGTTAAGTTTACAGTGCTAAGATTAACAATATTAATGTATGGTGTTAAACTGTCTACAGTTTATTGTATTTAGCAGACAAATGCTGAGCTGCATTTTTGTATTTTTACTCTGTAAATTTGTGGATTTATTTCAATCTAAATGAGGCACAATATGTTTACTTAAGGGATGTGAATTATAACTATAACTATAATTCCCAGTTGAAAACATGTTCAAGGCTTTTTTGCAGTTATACATCTCTCAAGTTAACATTATAAAACAGTATCATGAATTATCTGTTTCCTTTTAAAACAACATTTACTTCTGTCTAAACCACAACTCCATAACTGCAGAGATAAAGCTGCAAGATAAATGTCTTCTCTAGACCTTTTTTTAGTGAGTAGAAGCCAAGAGCATTTCATGCGTAAAGGATGTGTCAATCATCTGGCTCCAAGTCCATAATCCACTCCTTAAATTCCTGTATACAACTATGTAAATTAGAACAAAGGGTTTAATTCTTTAATTAGAGGTCTCTTTCTCTGTGATGGCTGGACTGTACCTCTCAATATGAAAAACATGTCAGTTGTGATATTTTTAGCTAATGATTTATTCTCATGGAGGACCTAAGGGAAATCACTAAATGTTTAGTCTTTGCATATGTTTTATTCCTTGTTTCTGAGTCTAATTATTGGAGTACCTAACAATACATCTTAAGGAATTGTTATCCCATCTGAAAGCGGCATTATCCTGAAAAAAATATATAAGTATAAGAGACTGTAAACATTGATGCAAAAGGTATTCTTTTATTACACTGGAATCACTGCTCCATAGTTAACGTACTGTAACTCATAGCAAATATCTAGATATTTACTTTCACGTTCTAAACTGTAATGCAGAAAACTCATGACACAGACAGGTACATGCGACTGTTACACACTGTACCTGGGATAGTAAGTTGCCTCTCCACTAGACTTTTAGCTTTGCATGCCCTGCTTACTCAGTGTTGATGATGTCATTGAGGTCCCGGAGGTTTGCCAAAGTGGGACTGGTTTTGAGATGTAGGTGACGTGGTCAGAGAATCAGTCGTATTCTGATTTGCGACCATTCCAGGCAATGTCAAGACTGATGGGTGCACATATGTTTGGTCGTGGAACACAAACAATCTCACCACTATCAGAAGCACATGTGCCCAACAATGTATTGTAAGCAAACCAGCGATGCACCTGAGTCTGAATTGGCATTTGAGATTCCAGCACACGGCTTATCTCCTCCCCTGTATAACGTCTAGTAACGTTATCCTTGCCAGATTGTGCTGTCTTTGCCTATAATTCAGTGTCTCTTCCTGTTTGACCTTCCACGTACATATTTGACTGACTACTATCTTGGTATTTAACCTTTTGTTTTCATCCCTAATTAATTGTTGTCTTTGTACATAAGCATTGGGATCTTCCTCTTCAGTTCTGTCACTTACCGATAGTGTTGTGTTCATCATAAGTATGTCTGATTTGTGCATAAGTCCTGGTGGCAACTGAATACCACTAAGTGTCCCTAGCTCTAAGACAAAAAGGCTGCTCTGTTTATAGTGGAGTGTCCAAGGGACTGTTGTATTATAATCATAAGGAGTTGCACTGACTCCTTTGTCCAGGGCAATGTGATATGTAGGTTTTTCAAGATTATAAATATGGAAAATATATTTCTCTGTCCATATATATGGATAGATAGCTCTGATAGCACCAGTGGCTGTCTGGGCATGCTGGAATTTGTGATACTTCAAGTGGCAGCAAGTTCTATAATAGTAAAAGAAAGAACACCATACAAACTGTCTCCAAAACAATTTTATTAAACATAAATATCTTATTAAAGTCATTCTTTTTAGCGTCCAGAAGTGCCATGGTGCCAGAGATGTATCATGGTTAGTATGGTTAAATTGTGCCAGTTAGCAATCTCAGTGTTATTGTTAGTGGAGATGTTTTATCCATGAGTAATGTGCATTAGTTTTTTTGAATATTTCTAAATGGTTTAATTATTTTTTTGTTGTGCAATGGGCAAGTTTAGAAAGGTTTTCCATAATACCTCTAGGTTACAGCAGTATTCAGAAAGATGGTATAATATAAGCATCAGAGACAGGAAAACTCAGAGAACACATCCAAAAACAAAGTCTGACATTTCTTAGTTCATAGCACTCCCAGGTTACTTTCATAAAAGTTTGCTCTCAATGTCAGGGAAACCCTATTGTTTATGCCTGCAAGGCTTATAGGCACTAGTCCCAACAAGGTAGGCTGATCCCTGGAAACACATGATGTAAAATACATTATGATGAGTCCCACTTACTTTTGTTTATTATTTATCGAGTGACTAGACAGACATAGATTTAACGGAGGCCAATAAAAGGCTTCATCATTTTGATACATTACAGAGAATGTGAAAGAACAAAGTAAAAAATATCGCTCAGAAAAAAGATTTGATTTGTATGGGTGAGGGAGAATACCAAGGGATGGTGGAGTGCACAGAGCAGGATGAGGCAGGAGGACAAACGTAGCCAAAAGAGATAGCATAAGCTGTCAATAATAATGTGGGCCTGAATCGCGTGGGCACAGGATGAACCAGAGGCATTCTACTGGAAAAATTTTCTTAATAAAAAAAAGATGGAAAATTATAGTGGTCAGACCAACTAAGCGAAATAGTTCTCCATGTCTTTGAGTATACTTGTGAATTACTCCATAGAGTAAACCTCACTGTAATGGTGGATGCCACAGAGCCTGAGTTTGGAATAGACCTCGCAGCCCTGCCCTAGATAGACTTACCCCCAGAGAGGTGCAGAGTCTAACGGTAGAGAGGTATTCATCAGGGTCCCCCTCAAGGGCATATGGACTTAGCTGCTCTCTAGCAGCAGGTCGCGGTCCTCTAAAGGGTATTAGAGCAGGGTGAGATGGAACCGTGGAGTGGAGCAGGCCTGCTGGAAGATAAATGCAGAGGTTCAGGTGAATTGCAGTGAACCAAAGCATTGAGGTCTTTAGAAAGCAAATAGCTGAGAACAGGACTGAGTATGAGGCACGAGGTTCCAGCAATAATACCACAGGTCTTGATCGTGGAACAGGTAACAAAGAATACCAACTGAGAGGTGGTGAACTGCAGAGAACAGATGCACTGAGATCTCTGGAAAGCGAAAAGCTTGAGGACGGGACCAATGAGGAGTCATGAGGTTCTTGCAATATTACCACAGGTCTTGATCGTGGAATGGGTACAAAGGATACTGACTGGGATGTGGTGAACTGCAGAGTACTGATGCACTGAGATCCCTCGAAAGCTTGATGATGAGATCGATGATGAGGCACAAGGTTCTTGCAATAATACCACAGGTCTTGATCGTGAAACAGGTAACACAGGATACCAATGTGCAGACATGAGCCAGAGAGAACAGCATCCTTACAGGTAAGGAGACCATTTTAACTGACATAAATAGATTAAACTTATTTACATGTTGTTATTTGCTAATGTTAATTGTCAGATTGTGTACTAATCACATTGCAACCAATATTAGTGTACAGAAATTGCTGAATACCACTTCCAGTCAAGTATTAAACTTCAACAAAGCATAATATAATATAAAATATAATAATAACAACATGTAGAAGCAATGATGTAAATACAGCAATGGTTCGTTTGGGTGTCATTCAGATAGAGAAGGTAATGAAATTCAAAGGAGCTTATTAGTTTTCCAAGAGAAGTGTTATAGATAGAGAAGAGCAGAGAACCTGTGATAATCCAACTTATAAAGGAGGTGGAGAGAATTTGAATCCAAAGAAACTAACATTGAAAGAGCAAATAGATAGGTAGGATGAAAACCAGGATGGGACAGTGTCCTGAATAGGGATTGAAGTGTTTTTATGAGAAGAGAGCGATCAACAGTGGTCAATGCCAGGGGCGCACGCGGGGGGGGGGGGGTTTCTGGGTCTCCAGAATCCCCTCCCCTCCGTTAAAGAAGTGCCCTACATATTGGCACTGTACTATATAGCAGTCGCGGAGCTGTCAAAGAAGCGTAGCGCCGCGGCTGCTGTATAGTACTGTGCTGCCTAAACGGAGCTGCTGCGCATGCGCGGGCACATGTGTGGCAGCTCTCTCGTTTTTTTTTTTTTGCGGTGGAGGGGAAGCCCCCCCTTAAAAAACCTCCGTGCGACCCTGAATGCAGCAGAGAGATCCAGGATAATTAGAAGGAAGTATTGGCCTTTATATTTAGCAGTGATCAAATAATTTACAACCTTTGTCAGTGCAGATTCAGTGGAGTGTTGGGAACAAAAGCTTGACTAAAAAGGGTCCAATAAGTTGTGTGAGGAAAGCTAACGTGTGAGGCAAATGTAGGCAATTCTTTTGAGAAGTTTGGAGTGGCATGGAAGCTGAGAGATAGGAAAAAAATGAATGAATACAGCCTAGATTAATAAAGTAATAAATAAAAAGTGTCCATAAATTACTAAGTAGCTACTGATTGTCAAATAAAAAGTTGAAAAATACAACAAGTAAATATCAGGCTTGAATAAATAGAACACCTCCAATTGTCATACTTGATTGCTCGCAAGAATGTACTCCCAAATGCCAAGACTATAGAAACCAATAGTTTGTAATTCACAGCTGTGGAAGCACTGCAATGATAATCATGGTCCCTCCTGTCCGGGTGCCTCTGACAGGCACCGGGCTGTGATAGTCCTGTGGTCAGCTGACTGCTCACACAGAATGATTACCTCGTAGGGAATCTACAAGTGTAGTGTGTCTGCATAGTTTTACAGGAAAAACTGGATGAAAATTGTTTTGTTGTGCTGTAGACTGCTTACAACTGTTAGGAACCCCTCTAGACGGTACAACACAACCCGGAATCTACTCTGCCAGTCAGGTGTTCACTAGAGCCCCTAGTGGTGGGGACAGACTGGGCTGCAGACTGACAGAGGGTCGTGAAGTATGTACCGACTGTGGAGAACCCAGGTAAGCGAAGTGAAGTCCAGGCAAAGGTCAAAGGCCGGCAGCAGATAGCAATTCCAATAAACAGGCCGAGCTCAAGGGTCACGAGCAGACAGGAAGGTCGGTAAACACGCCAGAGGTCAGGGTCACGAGAAACACAGGCAGGGTCCAAATCCAGGCAAAGGGTCATACACGTGTAATCAACAGAATATTCAACGGACAGGAACAAGGCACAGAGCAGGTCAGCAGACTGGCAACAGAAGCTATAACCGGCAGTGAGGCAGCAGACCTCACTGCCTTAAGTACCCAGATGGACCAATCAGGGCTTGCCCCTGGATAGTGCACACTTGCAGGCTAATTGCCTGCTACACTACACACCAATCAGGGCTTAGCCCTGTCATACACACCTGCAGGCTAATGCCTGCTAATTCAGCCCACAGGCTGAATCTAATAGTTTTACAATATGCGCTGAAGTAGTGTCTGGCCGTTGCCTAGGCAACGGTCGGGAGTTGGGAGGAAGTGACGTCCCGGTCATCATGGTGACGGCCGGGACGCCGGGGAGGACAGGAAGCGAGCCGCTGCGGCTGTGAGTACCGCCGCGGCTGGTGACAGTACCCCCCCTTGAGGAGGGGTTAAGGAACCCCAACACCCAGGTTTCCTAGGAAATTTTTTGAAAAATTCCTTAAAATGTCTTGATGCATGAAGTCGTTTTCGCAGGGCCCAGGACCGCTCCTCTAACCCACGATTCCTCCACTGCACTAGGAAGTGCACCTGACCCTGCACTTTTTTAGAATCAAGGATCTTCTGGATAACGTATTTTTGTGGTTTGTTCGTATTTCTCACAGGCAACCTTGAAGGGTTTGATTTGGATATAGTACAGGCTTCAATAGAGAACAATGAAATGTGTTGGGGATTCTCAACGACCCAGGAATTTTTAACCTAAATGCAACAGAATTAACCTGCTTGATGATGAGAAACGGACCGATGAATTTAGGGCCCAACTTCCTGCAATGCTGTCTGAGCCAAATTTTTTTTGTAGAAAGCCACACTTTCTGGCCCACTTTGAGGGAGCAGGTGGTACGGTGGCGGTCCGATTTTTTTTTTCCAACAAATGAGGCTTGTCTCAATGATGACTGCACTTTTCTCCAGATAACTCTGAAATCCCTGGCAGTGGAGCGAATCTCCGGAACACCAGCGGACTTGAGCTAATACAAGGAATTATGATCTGGGGTGAAAACCAAAATTGCAGTAAAACGGAGAGGTTTTGGTAGATGAGTGACATGAATTATTATAAGCAAATTCTGCCCAGGGTAACAAGGAGGACCAGTTATCATGAAATTCCAACGTGTAGCATCGTAAAAATTGTTCTAAGGACTGGTTAACCCTTTCAGTTTGCCCATTTGACTGAGGGTGGTATGCAGATGACAAACTAATCTTGATTCCGAGAAGGGTACAAAAGGATTTCCAGAATTGTGCCATGAACTGGGAACCAAGATCGGAAACGATGTCAGTAGGGAGTCCATGGAGACGGAAAATATGTTGGATGAATAAGACCGCCAAATCTCGAGCGGTAGGAAGTCTGGTTAGCGGTATGAAGTGGGACATTTTGCTGAACCGATCTACCATGACCCAAATGGTATTGTGTCCTGCAGAAGGTGGCAGATCGACTATAAAGTCCATGGACAAGTGTGTCCAAGGTTTTGCAGTAATGGCCAATGGACCCAACTGGACTACTGGACGAATTCTGGGGATTTTATTCCTGGCACAAACCTCGCACGAGAGGACATGACTTTTGACGTCAGCAGACAATGATGGCCACCAGACCGTACGGGAAAGGATTTCTAGCGTCTTCTGAATTCTAGGATGTCCAGCAGTTTTACCATTATGCACCTCTGCAAGAATATATTGTAAGTTCTTGTGGTCTGTAATAACGGAGGTCTGATGTGAAGCACCCTCCAGCCAATGCCGCCACTCCTCGAAGGCCCATTTAATTGCCAATAGTTCCCTGTTACCGACATCGAAGTTGGCTTCTGCTGAAGAGAACTTACGGGAGACATAGGCACATGGGTGTAGACAAGTATGAAGATCCTTCGGTGATAGGTGATAGGATAGCACCGGCACCGACGTCAGAGGCGTCGACCTCAAGAACAAATGCTTTAGCTGGATCCGGGTGTCTAAGGACCTGAGCGAACACAAAGGCTTTTTTCAAGCTTTCGAATGAGGCTACTGCTTGGCGACCAATTAGCTGGATCCATTCCTTCGCGAGTCAGGGCGACAATAGGAGCCACAATGTCAGCAAAGCCACGAATGAACCTTCTATAGTAGTTGGCGAAGCCCAGGAACCTCTGCACCACCTTAAGATTGTTTGGTTGCACCTAATCCAAGATAGCCTGAACCTTAGTTGGATCCATGGAGAATCCCTCAGAAGAGATTACGTAACCCAGAAAGGATACCTTCTGCACCTCAAACTCACACTTTTCTAGTTTGCCGTAAAGGTGGTTTTCTCGCAATTTCCATAGAACCTGTTTGACGTGACCCTGATGTACGGATAAAGATTTAGAATAGATGAGGATATCATCTAAATAGACGACCACAAAACAATCAAGGAACTCCCGAAGAACTTCATTAATCAGGTCCTGGAATACTGAAGGTGCGTTGCTAAGACCAAACGGCATGACCAGATACTCGTAGTGGCCAGAGTGTGTATTGAATGCCGTCTTCCAATAATCTCCTTCTTTGATACGGATGAGGTTATATGCTCCACGAAGATTTTGGTGAAAACTGTAGCACCTCTTAATTGATCGAATAATACGGAGATGAGAGGAAGGGGATAGGTTTTCTTGACTGTAATGAGATTCAATCCCCGGTAGTCCTCCGTCTTTTTTGGATACAAAGAAGCATCCTGTTTCTACTGGAGATTTAGATGGCCTGATGAAGCCTTTCTCCAGGTTTTCATCAATGTATTCCTGCATGGATTTGGTCTCTGGACCAGAGAGGGAGTACAAGCGTCCCTTGGGTAACTTGGAACCAGGAATAAGCTCGATGGCACAGTCAAAGTCACGGTGCGGTGGTAAGGTATCAGCAGCCTTTTTGGAGAACACATCCCAGAACTCATGATATTGTGAGGGAAGCTGCTCCGGAATAGACTGAATCACACGCAGTGGCAGTGTCAAGCAAGACTGTGTACAATAAGAGCTCCACTGGACAATTTCTCCTTTCACCCAATCCATGACAGGGTTATGACGGGAAAGCCAAGGGTCAAGGGAACCGATGGACAGTCGATAAGGAAGAAGGTTATGGACTCTGAATGGAGAGCTCCAATGTTCAAATGTAGTAGCGGGGTCTCCCAGGTAATCTTGCCACCAGGCAATGGACTCCCATCTAAGCCACATACAGTAATGGCAGATTTGAGCTTTACCATCGGAATTCCAGCAGAGCGGGCAAACCCAATGTCGAGGAAGTTGCCTGCAGCTCCACTGTCAATGAAGGCTGACAGGTCCCGGCACTGAATGTGAGTTGTGCAGGGATCAATACAGCATTTTTTGGGGAAACAATTTGCAGACCTAGGTGAACTTTCCCCGCATTCCCTAGGCATGCTCTTTTCCCGGTTTATTAGGGCAGGAACGGGAGAAGTGGCCCTTAGTGCCACAATAGAGACATAGGCCTTGTGATCATCTTCTGTCTCTTTCCTCAGGGGAGAGACGATACGCTCCTAATTGCATAGGCTCCTCACCATCCGTGGAAACAGGAATCAAAACAGATGGAAGGGAAGATGCCTCCTTCTCACACTTTCGCTCCTTAATTCTCCTGTCAATTTTAATGGCGAGCTGCATAAGATTCTCCAATGAGGTAGGAGACGGGTATTGCACCAAAGAATCTTTGATCTGTTCCGACAGACCTAGGCGAAACTGACTGCGTAAGGCAGGGTCATTCCATCCACTGTCAGGTTACCATCTACGGAATTTGGCGCAGTACTCCTCTGCCGACCACCGACCTTGTTTCAAGGCCCGTAGATGAGCCTCAGCGGAGGCCATTCGATCCGTGTCATCATTTAGTAGACCTAATGCCTCGAAGAAAGCATCTACTGACTGCATGGCAGGACTGGTCTGCGGCAAGGAGAAAGGCCCAGGACTGGGGGTCACCCTGAAGGAGGGAAATGATAATCCCGACTTTCTGTTGTTCTGAACCAGAAGAGCGGGGTCTCAACCGAAAATAGAGCTTGCAGCTCTCCCTGAAATTCCGGAACAGGGATCTATCTCCGGAGAACCGGTCTGGCAGATTAATTTTAGGTTCACAGGTGGAATCTGGAGTGGATTGTGAAGGTTTTGCAGCCTCTTCAGACAATCCCTGGACCATTTGGTATAGGGTCTCGAAATGACCCGCTAGGGCTTGCACTGGAGACGGTGTGATTCCGCTCCAATCCATTCCAACCTCGTCTCCGGTCCGTGTTATTATGTTGGCCAGTTATAAAGTTAGTTTTTGCGGCTTCTTCTTGAACGGACAAACGCTCAGCCAAACCCTGGATCATTTGATACAAGGACTCAACATGGGCTGCTAGGGCTTGTGCCAGAGACGGTGTGGATCCGCTTGCATCCATTCCAACCTCGTCTCCGTGTGTGGGCCGGTTATAATGATAGGAACCTCTCCAGCCGGCACAACACAACCCGGAGTCTACTCTGCCAATCAGGTGTTCACTGGAGCCCCTGGTGGTGGGGGCAGACTAGCCTGCAGACTGACAGAGGGTCATGAAGTGTGTACCAGCTGGGGAGAACCCAGGTAAGCGAAGTGAAGTCCAGGCAAAGGTCAAAGGCCGGCAGCAGATAGCAATTCCAATAAACAGGCCGAGCTCAAGGGTCACGAGCAGACAGGAAGGTCGGTAAACACGCCAGAGGTCAGGGTCACGAGAAACACAGGCAGGGTCCAAATCCAGGCAAAGGGTCATACACGGGTAATCAACAGAATATTCAACGGACAGGAACAAGGCACAGAGCAGGTCAGCAGACTGGCAACAGAAGCTATAACCGGCAGTGAGGCAGCAGACCTCACTGCCTTAAGTACCCAGATGGACCAATCAGGGCTTGCCCCTGGATAGTGCACACTTGCAGGCTAATTGCCTGCTACACTACACACCAATCAGGGCTTAGCCCTGTCATACACACCTGCAGGCTAATGCCTGCTAATTCAGCCCACAGGCTGAATCTAATAGTTTTACAATATGCGCGTGTGCGCCCGGCTGCCGGGAAGACGGGCTGAAGTAGCGTCCGGCCGTTGCCTAGGCAACGGTCGGGAGTTGGGAGGAAGTGACGTCCCGGTTGTCATGGTGACGGCCGGGACGCCGGGGAGGACAGGAAGCGAGCCGCGGCTCGTGACAACAACTATAATAAAGTACCACATATCGGCCCAGCACAAGGGGTCCGATACCCTTACCTGGTCTTGGCAGGGTTCCCCGCGGTGCCCAGCGCCGCGTCCGTGCGGTGGTCGGCGGCCATCTTGGTTTTGGGTCTGTGCATGCACAGATCCGTTCTGCTATTTAAAACTCCTTCCCTCTGCTCCCATTTGTTCAGCCTTCCATTAGCCCTCTATTTAAGGCACCTGAGCTAACACTCAAGTTGCCTGTTCTTTGTTTGTCTATCCTAACTGTGTGAAGATGTGGCTCATTTTGCTCCAGCTATTTGTTCTTGTGCATCTACACTACTGACTGAGAGCAACTCATCCGTGGATATCATCTCTCAGAGTTCTTCCATCTGTTCCAGCATTGCTACATTACTGACTCAGTGCTTCTCATCTCTGGAATCCAGCTCATAGAGTTCACCATTCATCCAGAATTTCTACTTCGCTGTGCAGTGTCACTCCTTTCTTGGATATCAACTCTCAGAGCTCATCTGTTCCTATGTTCATTGGCCGCATGCTCAACGTCTCTCCGCTGCTTTACGGCACCTCACTGCTGTGACTTTCCTAGAGTTCATCTCCTACTTAGGTTTCATCTGACACTCTCCATGGGGATTGCTACCTGCAGGGCAGGGGATGCTAAGCCCAGACCTTCTTGCGAAGGCTCCTGGTGAAGACACTTGCCTTTTTAGATTTCACGCCTTCGGTTCAGAGTAGCATCAAGTCAGTCAGACCCAGGAATCCTATTTCTTGGCGTGAATTGTGACATAAGGATACTAGGGTAGATGAAAAATTAAAGCTTGACTAACCCATTTCGTCTGACTCAGTCTGACTTTTTCAAAGATGATATACCAATATCATTCCAACCTGCTCCAAGCAGGTAGTATTTACTACTCTTCTAATTAGGTAAACGTGAATCAGTGTTTCTCCAATTAAATCATCCTACAGGAGTGCACCACATACGAGCCCTTCAGTCTTATATTCTATAATCAGTGGGTTTTTTGACATAACAGTCACCAGAACTGCGACACCTTTTATCGACGGATTTTCCAAGTTTTAAAAGTAACTTTTGAATATTTGATGTTTGGACCAAGTGGACTTGAATTGCCCTGTCAAGCGTAGCAGGTCAGGGGCATAATCAATAAAACGATGCATGCAGGCTGCTTGTGTGTCGAGTCCGATGCATGCGTACTTCGTCCGCGCTGGTTGTGATGGCACTGTTCGGCTTGTGGTGCTGCTCAGCTTGTTATTGGTCGTGTGGTCTAGCGCTGAGTGCATACTGCTGGCGGCGACCGTTATGTTTCGTTACACAACTGACGTATGTGGGTGTGTGTACAGTGATTGACTATGTGATCTGAGTTCCGGCACCTTTGTTCGTACAAAAAAAGCACTGTCTATAATTACACTATTACCAATAGTTACAAACATATAGCACTTATAAAATGTAATAATCTATATATAAACACTACATAATAAATATAATAATAATAATAATAATAATAATAATAATAATAATACAGATCACAAAATCAAAACAATAAATATTGTAATAAATTATTACAAATAAATATATGTATCTGGGAGATATTTTTTAAAAAATATTTTTTTAAAAACCACTCTGTGTTTTATGAATTAACAATAATCCCATAATCATAAATCATAAAGAAACATGATACTAAAAATACATAGCATTCTAAGTATTTCTCTACCCTTCTCCATTTACAGAGTAAATATCAATGATTTGGAACCTTCCTCTACGTATTTGGGACATTATTCTAAAGATCCCTAGATCCAAAATCTGGACCTAAAACTAATCTTTTAAAAAATAGTCTAAAATGAATTGAAATACCCCTCACCATTTTATGGAACTAGCTCTAATTTGTATAATACAAGAGAAGAAGAAAAGAAAATATTCCTATACATAATAACCTCATCACATGAAGTGAGTATTCAAATTAGGTTTCATAAAAATCAATAGTTTCATTCAATCCATCCAGAACTAATAGTTGTATTTTAAATATCCACATTGTTTCTGCATCACAAAGGTGCCGATATCTATCCCCCCCCCCCCCTCCTCCCTGCCCTTGGTGTTAACCCTGTCTGTTCATTACCAAATGATATCGTACTGTATCCTTATTATAAAACTGAGAAAAATGTCTAGTGACATTATGAGTTTGTAAACCAACTTTTATATTTCGTTTATGTTCCCTAAAACAAGCTTTTAGTGATCTTGTAGACCTACCTATATACTGTAGTCTACATGGACACTTGAACATATAGATTATATATGTAGACTCACAGTTAATAAACTGTTTTATGACAAATGTCTTCACAGTAGATATCATTTCTTTAATTTTATTAGCCATAAAGTTACATGTTAAATCTGTTAATTACATTTGAAACAACCTGGTGGTTTTGATGGTAACCAACTGTCTAGACTCTGTGATGAAGTAGACTCAAACCCAAAAAAAATTGGCGTTAATATACTCTTCAAGTTCTTATTCCTCCGAAAAAATTACTTTCACTTTATCACCCAGAACAGGTTCCAACACTAACAATGTCGGACTGGGACATGAAGGGCCCACCGGGGGACTGCAACGGTAGGGGCCCACCAGAGGGGGGTGTGGCCAACCACCATAGAGGCGAGACCAGACACTAGAGGGGGAGTGGTCAGCTTATGAAGGACATGGCTAGGTGCATAGTGTAGTATATAAGTAATGCAATGTACATAAAGAGTACATAGTTTAGACCCCACCTCTTAGATCGGGACAAAGTCTTGCCCCACTAGAATCAAAACAGTTGGCAGACTGTCCTGCTCTCTCCTACCTGTACTTGCAGCTATCACTACCTGCTGCTGCTTATGTCTTAAGCTCAGTTGCTGTCTGGACCCTGGAATGTTGGGGCCCTGTTTGAAAAAAGGGATAAGTACATTAAATATGGAAAGCCTAGCAATGAGGATACTCTAGCTCCCTTCCCCAACCAGTCTCAAAGTTAAATCATTAGCTCACATTTTTAAAAATTAGGCAAACAGCCCTGACATTAAATTAATAGCATTCACATTTACTAAATAAACATATCCCCCCAAAGACATTAATTAATAGTATTTACATTTAATAAATACCCATACTACCCCCAAGCAGCCCAGACTTAAATAATTCATATTTGCATGTAATAAACTTATTATCCTCCCTAAAAAGCCCAACATTAAATAATTAGTATTCTCACTGAACAAAAAGCTACCCTTCTCCCCAGACTCAGCCACACCTTAAATTATTAGATTTCAAACCACCGCAATATAAAATTATCCCATAGGCACCACCATCACCCCACTAATAAATGAATATCTCCTGCACACTATTAATTTAATAGCCAACGCCCCCACCTAAATTACATTGAAATAACCCCCTCCCCATACTTAGCTGCTTTCATTCCAGCACTGCAGTGTCTTCTGTCTCCTTCTCTTTCTGCCTGCACACGTGGGACAGATCACATGTCCTGTGGTACATGCCTCATATGAGATGAGGTCAGCAGGGGATGAACAGATCATTATGCCCTGTGACCACAAGTAATAGGATGGCTGTATATATCAGGGTAGATTTCCTAATTTTTATGGTGTGAACAATAGATGGCTTAAGTTTTAACTTGCTGATGGGCTTTATAGATGCTTTGTAGCTCTTTACCGGTCATCTTTTTTTCAATATTTGTTCTTCCAAAACAACCTCCCTTGCCTTTTTCATAATACCACCTCCTATCCCTGGTTCTCTGATTGAAGCCTGTTCCCCTGTTCTCTTCATCTAATTATAGAACATACAAAATCTAAAGTAAAATTAAAAAATGGCACTTCTACTTCTCAATGTGTTACCTCCTGTGACACACATTAAAGGCCCCAGTTCATATTATGCCACACAGTAGTGCTCCCAAATCATATTATGCCACACAGTAGTGCACCCAAATCATTTTATGCCACACAGTAGTGCCATGGTTCAATTTATGCCACATTTTTCAATTTATGCCACAATTCATATTATACCACACAGTAATGCCCCCACTTCATATTATACCACAGAGCAATGCCCCCACTTCATATTATGCCACAGAGCAATGCCCACACTTCATATTATGCCACAGAGTAATACTCACACTTCGTATTATGCCACAGAGTATTGCCCCCTTCATATTATGCCACAGAGTAATGCCCCCACTTCATATTATGCCACAGAGTAATGGCCCCTTCATATTATGCCACAAAGTAATGCCCCATTCATATTATGCCACAGAGTAATTGTCATGAACATCCCAGACTGTCTCAGATACAGCAATCTGAACAGCTGGTCGTGATTGGTGTTACCTTAGTTACTTAACAATGAATACACCTTTTCTGCCACCACAAAGGATTTACTCTGGCGGCCTTTACGTTCACCAACACAACTTATTAATGTTTCACACTAAAATCACATACACATGTAGCATGAGCCTCCTTGTGCTTCGTAAGTTCACAAAGAATCACGGAGAATACGCTAGATTAAAATATGTTTAATCGAAAAAATATTTTCAAGGCTTTAATTTACTAAAAGGTAATAAACAGAAATACAATAAATTGCACAAATAAGTTTAAAAAAATAAAATAGGAAATAAAAACCAGAGTCCCTACTGACAAGTTCAGGAATTGCCGTGTGAGGAGTACACATTGAGAAGAATGGCATATTTTAGTGGTGATAGACCCCCTCAAAGAAATGAAGACTGTACTATTGATACAAGGGATTTTTAAACAATTTATTGTTGGTTCTTCACTCCCCCACCTTAGGAATTTAATTTTTCACCTAAGTTAGATGGATGCCCAAAATGACACAGGGCTGTTGAAGTAAATTATGGATGTCCTGAGACCTGGAATTTCACAAGATCTGAGTTCTCACCTTCGCTCATTCAGCCTGGCTAAGTCTAACTCCTCTGCATACACAAACTACTCAGAGATTTTATCTGTCTTTGGGCCTGGCTTCTTCCAAAAGACCATTGACACTGGTCTAGGTCTGACTCAGGTCAGTTAACCAAATACACTTTGAAAGGTTAGATAAAATATTAACAGTGTAATACATAAATTCAACAGAAAATAACAATCAGTTATTAGATAAACTACATTTCGTCACAGTAATTCCCCCTTCATATTATGCCACAGAGTAGTCAGTAATGCCCCTTCATATTGTGTCAAAATCCCACGTGAACACGTAGCATAAGTACTTACAAATATTACTTTCAAAGTTTTTCTTTTTGATTGTAAATGTTTTTCTGTAATGTAGTCCCTCCTCTCCTTAGGGTCTTGTATTGCGGATTCTCTAACATAACCCTACTCTGCAAGATGCACAAGAGATTGTTTCTCCATGAGAGCCGGACTTCCTTGTTACTTGGAACGCAGCGTTTGTTTCAAATGCCAAACTTACGGTTTCGGCTGCTACTAGGTGGAACGCATGCACTCTTTAATGTTCCACTGTAGTACAAGCGTCCGGATTGTCGCGTATGTCAGTATTAAGCAGATGAAACGCTCTGAGCCAGGGTAGGCACCGCCCACAAAGAAAAGGGGGTGTGGTTTTAAGGCCCATCGGGGATTCCCGGTGGGCCAGTCTGACACTGAACATACCTGGCAAATAACAAAGGAATGGGGGCCAAAACTACAACAAAAAAAATCTCCTGGACCAATCGAAAATGAAATATGCTGATCTGTTTGAAGGAGGGGGAGAAAAAAATAAATATCTATTTAATTTTTGGAACTTACAACAGACACATACAAGCATCTTACAAAAAATAAGTTTAAAACAAAAATAAACTATGTTAAAATATAGACATATAAGAGATACACAGGCAAGCCCCCCAAAAAAACGCAAAAAATAATGCAATGAAACGTGAAAAACTATTCAACAAGCACATAACATTTTAAAATAGAGAAGCATTGTTAATGTGGCACATCAATGATTAACTACAGTTTAGACAAAAAAAAGTCATGCAGTGTATAAGACAAACAGAAAACATTTCCTCTCAAGAGAAATAAAGCAGGTAAAGTAAATAAATTAATAAAATAATATATAAATAATCATTCGCAACTCTCAAAAACTTTAAACTCCCAACAATTGTAAGTGTGCATCATTAAGTCTTTTATAATGGTTTGCAATGAGAGAAGTGTATGCAGGTGTATGGTCTGCTGTGGCAACAGATGACAAGAGTGGCAGCTGTGTTTATCCAGTGTTGTCAATATTGGCTTAGACATAGACTAGACCCCGAGCTGGTGCAATTGTTACGTGTGGTTTTAGCTGAATTACTGTGTGCAGCAGAGTATGAATCAGACTTATGCAGAGGTAAATGCTTACTTTGAGTATTTCCCAGTAGTGTCCGCCCATCACTCACCACTTTTCTCTCCAAAAGACGTAGACTATCGTAAGTGGTCCTTGCGCTCCTTTACGCAAGGACATTGCTTGGTTGCACGGCCATATGTCCTTATTTCTCCCACTGAACTCCTGGTTCTGAGCATGTGCAGAGTGATCCTGCACACTATACGCACAAAATCATCCAATATGTGCACTAATGAATCAGGCCCACTATGTTGACTGTGCAGTGTGCCTTCAGCTAACTGGCAGTGCTAGAGCTGGAGTAGTCAGCCAACCTGGTCGGATAGTATGAGTAAAATAGTACCAATTCAGCAGGCAGTGATCAAAGTTGATGAACGCACATGGCAAGGCTCAATGGCCAGTCATGGTTCAGCAACAATACATTCAGATATATAATGGCACTCAGATCTCTTAAATGGGACAACATGTTCAATCACCATATCGCAAAGCTCATATGTGGATTAACATCATCATCATAATTTATTTATATAGCGCCACTAATTCCGCAGCACTGTACAGAGAACTCATTCACATCAGTCCCTGCCCCATTGGAGCTTACAGTCTAAATTCCCTAATATAGACACACACTCACACACAGACACAGACAGACAGAGAGGGAGACAGACAGAGAGAGAGAGACTAGGGTCAATTTTGATAGCAGCCAATTAACCTACCAGTATGTTTTTGGAGTGTGGGAGGAAACCGGAGCACCCGGAGGAAACCCACGCAAACACAGGGAGAACATACAAACTCCACACAGATAAGGCTATGGTCGGGAATCGAACTCATGACCCCAGTACTGTGAGGCAGAAGTACTAACCACTAGGCCACTGTGTTGCCCCAACAAAAAAATACTTTTTCACATGGAGATTTTTTTAATATATATACTACACATAATATAAGGTGACTCATGTATAATAGCCAAAAATAGGGTATTGTTTACCCTTCCAAGGATATGTAATCTGTGGAGCTTGAATTATTGCATTGCAAGTCATACCATTATGTCATCTATAGCATCCTATTCTGGTGGGATAGACAAATGTTTTTGGTACTTTCGTACTGGATCAGCTTGGACTAATCCTTTCCCTTTCCTGCATATACATCTAGGATTGTTCATTAAAATAATATAACTGTGATTGGTGGGCCAATATAATAGACAAATTGTTTATTATTTCTTTATGTATGCATCCAGAGATATTAAAATGCTAAACACATTAAAAATGTTATTCATAATACACACACGAGTGAGGATGTTTTGCTTTAAGTAATCTCAATCATATCTTTTGTGTATACACATTCTAAAAATGTTCCTGGTATTCAAATGGATTACTGCAAATTTGACCTAGCTATTTGAGTGTAACAAACCTTATGTACACTCACTCAGCAGGGAAGGGGTGGTGATAAATGTGGAACTTTAGGTGTGTGTGTGTGTTCTTACCTTCTTATCTCTGTTGCAGTGCACCTGTCCTTGAACCTATAATCAAGCCTCACTTATACTATAGAGCCACAAACAAAGGAACTAATTTATAATAACCATGTGGCACATTTATTAAATGGGAATTAGGTAAGTGGAGGCTTGATGGTAGAAAAGCAGGTGGCAAAAGACAATAACACTATGCAGACAATTGTAAATACTTTGTAAATAATAATTTAAAATACGGTGTAAGTAATAATTATTAAAGGTATTGATTAAATCAGGTAGCAGATGGTACAAATAATTTATATATTATTAGAAGAATGGTGCTTCTCACTCCACAGTTCATTCACGTAAACTCATCAATGCTAAGTGCAGATCACACTAGACATTGCAATACAGTTGTATAAAGCTCGGTACACATTTATGCAGATCACACAATTCATGACCATTTGTTCAGATATTGCAAGAGTGCGTACGCTTCCACGATCATGATTTATCGTACCAAAACACATTGCATGTTATAATTTGGTTTTATAAACTTCCTAAAAATCATGATCAACAATGGAACGATGTCGATCATGTAGAAATGTGTACGCACTCACAACCAGCAGTGTGTATATAGTTACAATATTTTCGGCAATGGTTATGAGAGATGAAGATTACAGATCTGAAGGTAAATTGTGTAGGGGTGTACGCATGAATTGGTGTGCTTATCGGTACTTTCAATCATTTGTCAAATCGCTATAGAAATTGTAATCTGAAGTAAGATTGCATAAGTGTGCACCAAGATTATTAAGCAATACACAGTTCCCTTTAACAGTATACAATATTATTAACTGTTGGTACCAGTAGTGCACTTTTCTGGTGGTAACTTGGGTTACTTGTAGTGTTGGTGAAAGTGCAGTGTAGACCCCAAATATTCTGTGAGGAACGTTTAGCAATGGATTAACTTGGGACAGTCTCATTCTCTGAACATATAATATTTTGTATAATAGCCAGACACAGATGATTAGGATCCAAATTCAATGATGAGAAGTTCACTGCTTGAAGGCAGGATCTGGAGTAGGCAAATCAGCATCCACAAAAAAGAAGCTGTACAGCAGCCAGGGCCGGATTAACCCAAGGTCTAACTGGGCTACAGCCCAAGGGCCTCGGGCATCCAGGGGGCTCTTGAAAGTGCTCAGCAGCATTATTGATCGGTCGGGGGCGCCCCCGGCCTGATCAATGCTGCTGAGCACTTTCACTGCGGTACTACCCCGTCGCACTGTAGTCTCCTTACTGAGGAGCGTACAGCGTGCCGGGGAAGGACTGCACTGCCAGGAGAAGGAGGTAAGTGCCTTGGGATCTGGGGGCGACTCAGCTTACAGAGGGGGGCTTCGCCAGGGGGGGGACTTGGATCACGGGGGGGCCCTCTCTACGGGGGGGGGGGCCTCACGGGGGAATGGAGGCCCCCTTAGCCCAGGGGTCTCCATTCCCTTAATCCAGCCCTGACAGCAGTGGGAGGCATAACGTGAAATATTTTATGCCTTACAAATGTAAATAAGTAGCAAAGGCAATGGCATGGGATGAAATCACTGAACCCATAATTAAGTACTATTGACAGTCTTTTCATGATAGGGAGTGCTAACAATAACATAGCGTTTACGGACCAGTAAAACTTATTGAGCTTGTATCAATATTTAGCTAAAATTAAATCTGTGAATCAATACTGTGGCGAAACGGGGTACTACTGGACTGAGAACTTTTTATTCATCACTTGTTTCTCACAGTTTAATGTACTTTTTAATCCTTGGCCCAGTCTAAGTATATACACCAGAGCATCAGTGTATTATGTGTATTATTATTTCATGTTATTAGATACATTTTGCCCTTGCTAATACCTGCAATATTGTATGAATTAGAAATAGAAAGTATATTGCCATATTGCGTGAAAATAACAGGACAGCATAAGCCATTTTGCTTGTGTTAGCTAAGGTAATTACCATTTGTCTCAAAAGTTCATTGCTATAAGGTGTGGCTTAGATCTGTCTTGTAATCAGAACAATGTCTGAGTGACTTGACATAGCTATCTGGCAGCCCACGTTAATTAGCTAGGTCAACAGGTAATCTGAGAGGTAATTAGGTTAGAACTTCTAGATGATATGCAATGTGCCTCCACAGTAATATACTGGCTGAAATAGCATTGACATGTATCAATATAAATTATTGTAGTTATTGTATCAAAATGTATCACAGACTCAGATTGTGTAATGTTGCAGATACAATGTGTCAAATGTCTTATTGTTTCACACAATCATGAAGTGTCATTCCTTGGTGTGATATTGTAACCCTTTTTTTAGTGTATCCAGTCAAATAGCTATTTGAGTCAAGACATTCCATTGAATAATCAAGGTAACAGAGACTGTATGTCTAACAGTTAAAATGTCCACTGATAGACCCCTGCTTTAAGAGGGAGGATTGAGACATTTGACTTTACTCCCTGTGTATAAAGCCAAAAATATAAGGAGAGCAGAATGCCAAGAGACCTAGGGGTAAATGTATTAATGTCCGGATTCTTCAACTCCGGCGTGTTCAGCGTCTTCGGTGATTAAATTTAAAGCAGCGCTGCATTGTAAAGGGAAACTTCCCTTTACAATGCAGCGCCGCTTTAAATTTAATCGCCGAAGACGCTGAACACGCCGGAGTTGAAGAATCCGGACATTAATACATTTACCCCCTACTCTAGCATGGAGAATCCTGGTGTACAAGACATTAGCAAAAAGGACTCTGGGCAGGCACTGTAGTGCCGCTGGAGAAAATCGTACCAGGACAGGGTCTGTGTGAGCCAGTAACCCAGGCTGGGCGACATGGTAACTGTC
The DNA here is from genome assembly GCF_038048845.1 of Mixophyes fleayi. Taxonomy (NCBI): domain Eukaryota; kingdom Metazoa; phylum Chordata; class Amphibia; order Anura; family Limnodynastidae; genus Mixophyes; species Mixophyes fleayi. The sequence continues at coordinate 256,826,225 of NC_134403.1, forward strand.
TAGCTAAATGTTAGCGGTAATATTGCAGGAGGATAAGACTCTGAAAGAGACTGAGATTATTACTTTGGAGTGCTGACTGCAAGAGGCTGCTGGAGAATACATGCTACCATTTACCCTGTATCTTGTGAACGCCTTGTGGTGTTGTGCTGTCATAAAAAAGCCTTATTTTGAATATGCTCTGGTCTACCCGAGTGAGTTGAATCCCACAGAGGATAACTGCCATCATAGCTAAGGGTGGTATCCTCACAAATACAATTGAAAACCTTGACAAACATATTAAGAATCAAGAGAACCATGATACACAAAGAAGGGGATACACAGACAGTGGATACAACACATTAAGCTTAAATGTTTTTCTATTTTTCCTAATTACACTTCACTTGCTTATCTTTGCTTTCAACTTTTAGATATATACTTACATTCATGGGACACACAGACTGACACACACACATACACACTTGGGACAGACAAATATGACACACACACATACAGACCTGCTTGTGTCCTGAGATAGATGCTGAGAATGGTGTCTTCTGTTTTACAGTGTGACTGCATTACTGACTAACTTATACAAGTGACAGCCAGTTTTTTGTAGACCAAAATGCACTGAAGCCTATGTAATAGCTCACTCATTATGGCTTCTGCATTGGAAACAAATTTGATTGTTGTAGAACTGTCTGAGTTCAAAGGAGAGGCTTGAGAGCTGTGAAAACATGTCTTTCCTGTGTGGTATATACTGAGAACTGTAGATGGCTGCCAGGTATTTCCTGTCAGCCAGCACTTCCTAAATGGCAAATGGATGCCAGTGATGTCACTTCCACCAAACACACATAGCATACATCTACATCCTCTGTTTTTAGAACCAAGTAACAGTCAACAGGTGTGTGGGTGCCAGACAGTGTGACAGGTGTTGGATGTGAGAACAGAGTGAAAATACACATAAACTGGTAATACCGAAAGTTACATGACAAAGTCCTGGAATTTAGTATTAGGCCTGGAGATTCTACCAGACCTCGTGATAAAGAAAGGAGGTAGTGATGTGTCCTGTGTTGAACAGGGCTCACTATTGGTCAGGGGTATTGGACTGTCCTACACTGCAATAGATGCTTCTTCAGAGGACCCATTGTCCACACTGATTGGTGTTCTGACTCCCTAAGGCGGTATTCAATGGGATGGGGGTGCTGACTTACACACCCCTAAGAGGTGACGCCTGTTGCGTTCATACAAAGCACCGTCAAATTGCACCATGTAACTGTTGGGCCTGTTGGAGGATCCTTGCACAGTTCCAACTCTGTCAAACCCGACTAGGGTCTGTATGCAGACAGTCTGCCCCGGGGACAATGGTCTCAGCTGATGAGAGTTTTTGTTGTGATTGGCTTGAGCCGTAACCTGGACTTCTCCAGAGCACTCTGCACATTGGTCTCAATGATTGGTGTAAGCTTGGCTTTGGTGGTAGAAATGATAGTACGAGTGCGTCTGGGCAGAATAGGAGAAGGGAGCTCATCACTTGGGATATTTCTCGTATCTCGGGTATATCTCGAAACAACCAGAATATGAGTCCACTAACACAAGGTGCTCTTTTCCCCTCCCACAAAAAGATCTGCAGCAACAATGGACCAATGGAGGTCAGGTACCTCATGGGAGAGTGAGCAGATCTTTGGCATGATGGGGCCCTAGACCATTGCAGGGGGCACAAGCAGAGACTACCCGCTCAATGTCAACAGCCATAGAGGGCCAATACAATGCATCCTTAGCCCATAGCAAAGTGACCTCCAGCCCGGGATGCCCCTGATAGGCCTGGTGGCCATAAAATCTTTGTAGAGCATATGGGATTACAAATCGCTGACCACGCAAGAGGATGCCCCCTGAGATAGTTGACTCATCCTGGAAAGCAAAGAATGACTTGAGGTCATGAGGCAATTCCCTGGAGGAAGACGGCCAGCCATGCAGGACGACATGCGACAACCGTTGGCAAAGGTCATCTCTGAGTGTAACATCACACAGCTCTTCCATGCACCAGGAGGAGAGGACATCAAACTCCATAACATCCATGTCTTCGTCAGCATCAGGAACATATGAGTCTGGAAGGTGAGCACGTGATAAAGCATCAGCTATGTGGAGGCCCGTGGTTTGTACACCACATCAAGATGGTACCTTTGGATCTTGAGCATGAACCGTTGGATACGTGCCAAAGCAGGGTGTATAGGTTTGTGGAGAATAGTGATCACTGGTTGGTGATCTGTTTCAACTACCACTGGACGTCCATAGATGAATTCATGGAACTTTTGACAGGCAAAGACAAGGTCAAGCAGTTCCTATTCAATCTGAGCGTATCGTTCCTCATTGTCTGTAAGGGCTCCGGACTCAAAACTGATGGGTTTGTTGTGCTGAAAGCAGACAGCATCAAGACCATGCTGGGAAGCATCAGCAGAGATAAACACAGGAACATGTACATCAAAGAACTGGAGCACTGGGCTAGAAGTGATCATAACCTTGAGAAGAGCAATAGCATCATTTTGACAGTCCAACCAACACCATTCAATGTCATTGTGTAAAAACTGGTGGAGCGGAGCTGCGACGCCATTGCAGTGAGGCAGAAATTTTGAAAGGTAATTTGCCATACCTAGAAATCGCTGCAAACTCAGCTTGTTTATGGGGTTGGGCATTGGCTGGATGGCCCGTGTCTTGGCTGCATCCGGCTTGACACCCTCTGGGCTTAGAAGGTGGCCAACATATGGGACCTCAGTAACTCTGAAACGACACCTGTCAGGGTTTAACCGCATGTTGATTTCATGAAACATGCTCCATGGTTCTGAGGGGGTGATGCGGTCTCATCAGAGCTTCATTCAGATCCACAGGGTCAATGCAGATGCGTACCGAACCATCCTTTTTAAGTGCAGCAACCATGGCCTATACCCACGGAGTGGCTTCTACCACTGGAGCAATGACATCTAATATTTTCATATGAATTATTTGGCTATCCCCTTATCTTTCATGTCACCCTTCTGGATGCACACACTGTAGGAGGAACAGTCTCATCAAGACGCATGTAATATGTGAGAGAGAGTTTTCCAATGGTCTCGCAATCGAACAGATCAGCAAAGTCTCTTAATTCTGAATATCCTGTTGCAACACATGCACGTCAGCACTTAACATTATTAACCACAATTTTATACTGTCTGGCAGACCTAGCAAAGGTTAGACATTACTATCCACAATATGAAACTGCAGTGGGACAAATGTGGACTGAAACATGGCCATACCCACAGTCTTGATGATTTGGCCGCCATAAGCAATTAGATTCACTGTGTAAGAACAGTCAATAGGAGTTCATGTGACTTCACATTGAATTTGGCGCCAGTGTCAATTTTAATTTTGATCTCGTTGTGTCCTTATCAACTATGGTAGTACATATTTCACCCTTTTCAGCCCTGAGGTTAACACACTCACAGTGAAGAGTAATGTCAGGATTGTTTTCTGGCGGTGTATCTATTGTATGGACTCGGTGCTGGAACTTGCACTGAAGTGTTGTCTGTCATCAGCTTTGGGCTTAGACCTGCACCAACTAGCAAAGTGATTTTGTTTACCAAAGGTACTGCAGCGTTTATTGAAAGTAGGACATTTGTGACGTTCATAGGAATGGCGACCACCGCAATTCACAAAGCATGTTTGTTGCTGCTCGTGTTGCCTGAGGTCATATATATCAGGCTTTTTTTTCAACTCAATTACTCTTTTGCAGGACTGCTCATGTAACATACATATGCGTATAGCAGTGAGTCTGATAAGTTCACTTGATAAGACACCATATTCACATTTCTTTGCTAATAGTTTCAATCTGGCATCATATGACTGGATGCTTTCAGAGGGGCTCTGCACAGAAGTGTTAAATGCATGTCTGTCCATTATGACATTTTTCACTGGTAAGCATATCTCATCAAATTTTTTAGTATCTCTGTATCCTCTTGATCTTCCTCCTCTAGATAGAAAAACATGCCAGCTTTATCTACAGCTTCAGCACCAGCTACACTGAGCAGGGTGTATGCCTGTACCTTTTTTGATTTGTCTGAGAGTCCGGCACAGCAGTATACACACCATTCCTTCTTGAATATGAGCCATGCGTCTGTGATGCCGTCCTCAAAAACAAGTGGATTTATGCGACAGAGACTTTGTGCCATCACAGCCAACCTTCTGACACCATGTAGAACTGTCTGAGTTCAAATCAAAAGCAGAGGCTGAAGAGCTGTGAAAACATGTCTTTACTGTGTGGTATATACCAGTGGCGCATGCAGGGGGGGTTTCTGGGTCTCCAGAAACCCTTCCCCTCCGCTAACAAAGTGCTCCTACATACGGCACTGTACTATACAGCAGCCACGGCGCTGTCAAAGAAGCGTCCGTGGCGGTGTTGTATTGTATACAGCACTGCCGCGGACGCTTCTTTGACAGCGCCGCGGCTGCAGTATAGTACAGTACAGCCGAAACTGAGCTCTCTCGCTGTTTTTTTTTTCCCCCTAACAATCCTGCGTTGTGCCTTTCACTTTTTATTTGGTGATATCTATTTCAGCCGGCGGGTGGGGTTGAGGTACCACTGCTGCCTGCCACATATGGAAAGCACAGGACTTCCTGTTTTAAAGCAGGAAGTGTGTATGCCATATGCTCTCCATTTGGAAAGCGAAGTGCCGATACTAAGTGTGTTGCATCAGAATGGGACAAAAGAAAAAGACTAAGCAAAGATGAACAAAAGTGTGTGGTAGAGGAGTAAAGCAGCCTCATTTACAGTGAGATTTGGAATAAAAACACCATGAATTTTGGATATTTAAAAAAAACCTTATGAAATAATTGAGATTATTGTGTGTGTATTCTTTTAAGTATAGTTCTAACCTTTAATACTATTGCAGTGATTTACAAATTTATGGCCAGAGCATAATGTAAATTATATTATAAAATTATTTTATGGCCAGAGCATAATGTAAAATATATTATAAAATTATATTATTTTGCTCTTATGGCATATGCTACTTACTTGTGCATTGAGGGATAATAAGTGCTCAGTGACTGTGTACATAGCCTGTAAACATTTATATATGTCTTTTCCTGCATGTGTTTCCGGTGAGAGTGTATTGTTGGTGTCTGTATTGAAGAATTTGCATGTAGTATTGTGTTAAATTACTCTAACCCAGAGTAATTTAACACCATACAACAACGCACTCTCACAGAATATCCAATGCCAGTCATTTAAAATGCATTTAGTGCACTACGTTAGTATTTTAATCTAAAAGACATTTTATTCTGCAAATGTCATGCTGTTTTCTATGTGCTTTTACTGCATTGCTTTGATTTTTAACAAAATCTACATTAAACGTACAAAAAGTGTTTATCTACGAGGCAGATTAAACTAGCTGTGAGATAACGTGAAGCGTCTCTGCAACAGTCCGCAGAGAAATATTGCGTCGAAAGTTTTAATCTACACTCATTTTCCCTTGTGTCTCATAGACTTTTGTTGGAAAATGAGAGGAGATTTCTATACCATATTAGCCGGCAGGATGTGCAGCCGGACATTGAGGCAATGTCTGTCGGCAGCTTGCCGCTAATTAAATCTGTTCCTATGTGTTAGGATAAATAAAGAGACTTACGATAATTTCAAACTCTCTAACTAATTTACTTATAGATAGTCATATTATTATTCTAGCAATATAATACACTTGAGTTGGTCATGTATTTGTATAATATTTTTTATAGTTAGTACCTCTGTAACTATGTTTACAGTTTATTCTTCCAGGTAGAAGGAAGGGGTGCTATGAAGGGGAGAAGGGGAACCACGCAGCATGGTGACGTTTATCAGGCTGATGTCACTTGCAAATAGCTGGTGCCATGCAGAGGTGAAGTCTGAAATCCACCAGAGCAGGGGGATACAGGTACGATTGGGGGTAGGGCAATGACCAAAGACAGAGGGGAGAGTTGACCAACAGACAAAACACAAGCAGCAGAAATGAAGGGTGAGCGGGAATGCACTCAGATTTGGAGGGAAATCAATTTGGACATGGGAAGGGGTTGTTCACAAAAAAGGATCCATATTCTTATGTTGAAGTTTTTTTTGCCACAGATCGTTCCTGTGCTCTTCTGTGAGCTGATACACTCTGTGTTTTAAAAATAAATGTATTATATACTGCATGACTTAGTGTTTTCCAAAATCCCATATTTCATGTACCTATACATTTTCCAAACAGGCCCGACCATTCCACGGTCCAGACAAGAACCAGCAGCAGGTTGTGAAAGCTGTAATAACAGGTAGGAGAGAGAAACACAGTCCACCAATAGCCTCATCCCTTGGCCCTCTTAATTTTGTTTCCCAACCTCTCTTGCTCTCTCTCTATTCTATCTTAATGGCCTCTTCTTCGCCTCACCCTGTGTGGCCCCACCTTCAACACAGTGCGGCCAGGCCCCTTGAGCAAACTCCTAAATATCTATGGAGGGAGTCTCAAGCAGTTGCTATTCCTGGGCACCAAATTCCTCTTGGCTGCCCTGAGTGTGCCTCGCTTTCCTGTCAGTGGGTCTGTCTATCCTGTCAATGTTGTAAGTGTGTGTGTTCTGTCAGTGTGTCTTCCGGACCTGTTAGCATGTTTGTTGTTCTATAGGTGTCTCCCAGTACTGTCAATAGTCCCTGCACAAGTTATGTTGCTTTTATGATGCCACTCTGCATCATTCACCATACTACCAAGCATTGGTATTTATTTAAAATTATTTACATATAAAAGTTATTTAGTAACATTGTAATATTGGTTGTTATTGCTGTGTAATTTGTACACTTAACTTGAAGGGGAAAAAGATTATATTAATTTACCTTAATTAGTAGTTTAATTAGCTTGGATTGTCACTGTATGTCGGATACAATTTAACCATAGAATAATTGCATTATGCTTGCAGTTTAGTTACCTGCATCTACGACATGGTGGACACAGCTAGAACTCCTGTTATTATAGTGATCTTTGGTATCTATGGTAAATGTATCTTCCATACTCACGGCAGCACATATAATATACCTGCATTACACTCTGTGTAGTGGATACTGCCAACTTCATTACAGGTAATATGCATTTGGATTGTGCAGGGCGAGATTGGGACTCAAAAGCAGCCTAAGCATAAAATCCAAACCAGACCACATCTGTTTGTAGACTAGAGCCTTTCTCTCTTCCTCTCTTGTAGACATAGTGTACACTTATTGTCAGGGGAGGGATGGCAAGATGGAAGGGGGGAATTGCTCTCTGAACCAATGTGGCTTTTACAGATAATGGCCAGCATTGATTTGTAAGGCACCACAGTGCTCTACAGCGCCGAATAGAATAGGGAATAGTGCAAAACTGCATTGCACCATAGATGTTTTTCAAATTATATATGTAAATTGCACAATACAAATACCTAAACATGTCAGGACAGAAAGACATGACTAATTTGTCCTAATCTGTGCTTGGTTTATTGTTATATTACTTTTTCTTCCTCCCAGTCTGTATGTGTAGTTTAATTGAAATAGCTCAATACTTTATTTATATTGTGTCTCTACTATTATTATTACTAATACTAAAATAATAATCATCATCATCTTTATTTATTTATATAGCACAACAGAATCCACAGTGCCACACAATCAATCATCATCATCATTTATTTATGTAGCGCCACTAATTCCGCAGCACTGTACAGAGAGCTCATTCACATCAGTCCCTGCCCCATTGGAGCTTACAGTCTAAATTCCCTAATATAGACACACACTCACACAGACACAGACAGACAAAGAGGGAGATAGACAGACAGACAGAGACTAGGGTCAATTTTAGATAGCAGCCAATTAAACTAGCAGTATGTTTTTGGAGTGTGGGAGGAAACAGGAGCACCCGGAGGAAACCCATGCAAACACAGGGAGAACATACAAACTCCACACAGATAAGGCTATGGTCGGAATTCGAACTCATGACCCCAGTGCTGTGAGGCAGAAGTGCTAACCACTAGGCCACCGTGCTGCCCAATCAACAAAAAAACCCTCCAGAAAATACAGATAAACAATTTAATCAGTGAAATTGAACACAAGAGATAATAGAGAAGGCAACTACATAAGAAGACACAACTAGAACAAAAGAAACCTTGGAAAGAGGATGAGGAGATAGGAGATAAGGAGGGCCAAACCTGTGAGAGTTAACATTAAGAGAATTAGAGCTATAAATGAGACAATAGAGGTGGAGTGAAAGGGGCAGGTGGAGCATGAGGAGGGAATTGTCTTAATATGGGGCTGGGTAAGCAAGTGTGAAAAAGGTGAGTTTTGAGGAAATCATGTGGGTGGGATGAAGTCTAGTTTTATCATGGGGTGTTGAGGCTGGATCCAATTTGTCAGTTGAAATGGATATTGGGCAACCACACCCTTACCCTATCCCATCTACCAGTACCCCACTTATCCACTGCACACATCATCCCCCATAAAATATCTACGCTTTATCCCCAACACCACACCACTTAAAAATATCCTTTCTTCCTCCCTTCCTCTCCACTCTTATACACCCCATCCTAACTCTTCCACTCTCACTTGTCCTACTGCCCCAACTTCGTCCACCTGCCTATCACCTGCCTATCATAGAACCAACCCCATAAACTCCTCAGCATATTTAGTTATTGTGGATGCTTAACCCTAATAGCCCCAAAATCCCAACTCTGAAAACCTACTTATCTACCTCCACAGATCACACTCGCATGTCCACTTGCATGTCCTTACCCAACGTCTACAGACTACACTTCCTGAACAACACCAAGGCAACATACTATAAGCAGTGCTACATGGCTGTGGATATATAAGAACAGCTATCTTTTTAGTGGAGATGCTCAGGCTCGGTTCCCCGAGAACCGAACATACCCGAACCTAGCAGATCCGAGTACTGAGCTGAGCTGGTTCGGTACTTTCGCGCACCGTCGGAATTGAAAATAAGGCAAAACTTCATTGTTACATCATCGGATCTTGCGAATTATGAATTCTATAAGTACCTGGCAGTGTTATTAAAAGTCTCCAGTCACATTTTACTGTGCCATGACTCATACAGAAACAGGAGGGGTGGCAGTGTCCTTATCACTCTCCAGTCTTCAGTCACATTGTTCTTGTCACTCTCCAATCTCTGTCATGATGATACTAATCCTTCTACCTCATGTGCTAAAGCCTATGTTCCAGTGCATAGTGGTTTTAGTCAGGAAAACCAAAATGTAAATAAAAAGCTTGTACCTTTTTAAAAAAAAAAACACCTCTCTAATAATGGTGAAAATTTACTATAGAAAAACATAAAATTGCCAACATGCCATTCTAACCAAAATATTACGAAGCACACCAGCATCAGCCCGCTCCCTTCTCTCAGCTAGATCTCAGCACCTGCAATCTACACTGTCATCATATTCACCCTCATCAGTGTGTACATCATCCTCAAACAATACTAATTCATCCCTGTTGGAATCCACCATCACAGAAGTCTGTGTACTTTGATGTAATTGCCGGTAATGGCCTTCCTCATGGAATTTGTAGTTCATTTTGCGAAAGAGCTGTCACGATTTTTGGGAAATTCTTTTAGACCAGACCAAATGTCAAAATGTTGTGCAGACTCATCTGCATCAACACTGGGGGGTAAATGTATGAATCTCTGGATTCTTCATCTCCGGCGTGTTCAGCCTCTTCAGCGCTTAAATTTAAAGCGGCGCTGCATTGTAAAGGGAAACTTCCCTTTACAATGGATCCATTGGATCCTTTCCAAGTTCTCTTGTATATATTCAGACATAGATTTTGTCTCAGGGATAGAAAGAGGGTAGACTCTGCCACGCGGTGGGGTTTTACCCGGAACAAGATCAATGGGACAGTCCCAATCCTGATGAGGTGGTAGAGTTTCAGCGGCCTGCTTACTGAAAACGTCTGTGAACTCTTGGTAGGCAGAAGGAACTGGCAAAACTTCTTTATCAGAGGTGGAGCAATGTGGAAGAACACGTTGTAAACAGGACCCGAAACAAGTTGGAGCCCACGCCAAGATTTGTGGAGTCGACCAGTCAATATGGGGGTTATGCGTTTGAATCCATGGAAACCCGAGAACCACAGGGCTAGTGGCTTCTGGGATGACCAAAAAGGTAAGAGACTCGGAATGTAGAACTCCTATTTTGAGCGTCACTGGAGAAGTCTGATGCGTAATGGGTACCCCCTGGAATACGGCTACCGTCAACCGCAGAGAGAAAAATGGTCACTGGAATTTTTACTAGTGGAATGGCTAGTTCAGCAGCTAATTTGGCAGACATGAAATTCCCAGCTGCTCCTGAATCCAGCAGGGCTGAAATGTATTGGGAGCCTTGAGCGTGTTTCAGGGTGACTGGCATAATACAGTCCTTGCCTTGTGGGGAGCGAAGGGCCACTCCTAGGCTCACCTCCTCCTCATCAGCTAGGAGGGTGTGTTTACCCGGCTTGCGAGGAAAATAATGTAGCAGATGTCCGGAACTGGAACAGTATAAGCAAAGTTTCTCTCTAACTCGCCGTTCTCGCTCTGTGGGTGAAAGACGTGCTTTGCCTAGTTGCATGTGTCCTTCAGGGAAAGGAGACGGTGCTCGGACCTGTCGAGTAGGGCGGAACTTGGGGTGTTTCAGCTTCCTCTTTTCTAGAGCTCTCTCTCTGAACCGAAGATCAACCCGATTGCAGATGGTAATCAATTGGTCTAGCGTTGTATGTAAGTCCCGAGATGCTAATACATCCTTAATGTGGTCAGACAGGCCCTGCAAGAAGACCGCAACAAGAGCATCATTATTGCAAGACAGCTCAGAGGAAAGTGTTTGAAGTTGAACGGCATATTGGCCCATGGACTGCTGCCCTTGCCGAAGCCGCAGAATCTCTAAAGCGGCTGACGTTGTTCTTCCAGGCTCGTTGAATATTCTGCGGAAGGTAGACAGGAAGCTATCAATATCAAATAAAATTGGGTCAGATTTTTCCCAGAACGGTGATGCCCATGCCAGAGCCTGCTCTGATAGTAGTGAAACAATATAAGCAGTTTTTGTACGTGCAGTAGGGAAATTCCCAGGTTGTAATTCAAAGTATATACTACACTGGTTGAGAAACCCGCGGCAATTCTTCGGATCGCCATTGTATTTAGCTGGCGTGGGAAGATGGAGTCCGGATGAAGTAGATAGTGAAGCAGGTCTTACTGGCTCAGGCGGAGCATGGGATGGTTGACTGCGGAATAACTGCATGGTATCCATACGCGTAGAAACATCCTGCAGCAATCTCAAAATTTGCCCCCGGTTAGTTTCTTGTCTCTCAATGCGTTCAGCTAATATTTGGACAGAGTCCTCCCTCTGGGTATGTTCCCCTAGCGGATCCATTTGGCCAGAACAAACTGTCACGATTGTCTGAATTCCTTGATCCGATTCGGGACCCTTGGGCCTAGCTGGAGCAGGACTGAAACAGAAACTAGCAGACCGGATGATCTTCCTGCTCATGTTCTTACTGAATGTAAAATATAGCAGGGGAATGAGCAGTCTGGAAATGCTGACAGGAACACTGCACTTTGTAATGCAGACAGGAATAGTGCACTTTGTAATGCAGACAGGAACACTGCACTTTGTAATGCAGACAGGAACAATGCACTTTGTAATGCAGACAGGAACACTGGAACCTGGAGCCAAGAACTATTCTCTGGAGAGAAGTGTGTTGTTCTGGCAATGAACAGATCACAGCAGCAGGTTTAAATAGGATGTCCCAAACAACTATTGGCTAATCAGTTCATGTGATCACAGCTTCTGAATCTGGTTGGTCTGGAATGATCACCTGACTGCATCCAAGATGGCCGCGCCCATGCAGCAGAACAAACAGTATGTGTTTGTTTACAAAGGAAGGTGTGGGGAACTGGAATGCTGCAGAAGGGACCCAGGTAGCCGTGATATGACAGCGGCGGATGAGGTAAGTGCCGCTAAGATCCCGATTTGTGACACATTATAGAGTGGGTGAAAAACAAGCTAGAGCAGTGATGAACCAACTAATACACTGTGTGGCTTCGAACCTTCAAAATGGCCACACATTACCGTCAATCTCAGTAATAAGAGACACTAACCAGTAATTACATACCAGAAGGCATTTTAATTTAAGTCAAACAATTGTTGACAGCTATAACAAACAAATGTGACAATTTAATGTGGCTTATGTGTGACCATATAAAACTAGCTTTTAAAAGTTAGGTATAAGACTGGAACAGTTAAAATGCATTTGTGCAGAGAGGTTTCCATCCGTCAACCCATGTCTGTACTCATGTGTAAGTAGAACCAAAAACATACAACAACTTTGCAGCATAACTGTTGCATAACAGAGCTTGTCTAAAAAATACTTACCATGCTTTATTGAATAAAGCAGGAATCACACATTTCTTTTCCGCAGAGGAAGAGGGGAAGACTGAGTTCTGTGGATGAGATCATGTAAGGAGGAGATCAACTAATGAAGTTGGCTGCTCTGGGCAAAGATTAAGAATCACCTGCTGCATCAGTTCTCTCTGCCTTTCCCAGTGATTGACTCCTCTACACATCAGGATGGCCACTGCCTGGATCTTGTTTTCTCTAGACTTAGTTTCTGATTTCCTTTTCCAGTAAATCAGTCTTTCATTTACCAAGGCAGCACAGTAGCTAAGTGGTTAGCACTTCTGCATCACAGCACTAGGGTCATGAGTTTGATTCCCGACCATGGCCTTATCTGTGTGGAGGTTGTATATTCTCACCGTGTTTGCATGGGTTTCCTCCAGATGCTCCGGTTTCCTCCCACACACTAAAAACATATTAGTAGGTTAATTGGCTGCTATCAAATTGACCTTAGTGTGTGTGTGTGTGTGTGTGTGTGTGTGTTAGAGAATTTAGACTCTAAGCTTCAATGGGGCAGAGATTGATGTGAATGAGTTCTCTGTACAGCGCTGCGGAATTAGTGGCACTATATTAATAGATGATGATGATGATTTCCTTAACACTCCCTGTCCCTCTTGGATCATCAGCTTATCAGCTACAAGCTTTCCTTTAGTACTTTATCCTCTCTACTGTCAAACCAAACCCTTGCAACAGCCCTTGATCAAGTGGCTCCAGCTATTCTTCATACTCCGTGTCCACTTCTATGTCAGCCATGGAAAACTAAAGAAACATGACTTCAGAAACTTTCTCACAAAGCAGAACATCATTGGTGTAAATCTCGTACATCTAATGATTTCGTCACATATTCTGTTATCTATCACTCTGCTCTGAAGACTGCTAAACAAACATATTTCTCTACCCTGCTCAGGCTTCGAACCCCAAAAACATTTAAATCTCTTCGGATTTAGCTCACCAGTTTGTTTCTTTTCTTAAAAAGCAACAATTACAATCTCACTTTCACTTATGACTTACAAGTGGTTAATTATTTGGACGTCACTCTCTCTGTCCAAGGTGATAAAAATATTTCTAGTAATTATAACGAACAGGTTAATGTTAATCATTTTTTACATTATACTAGTAGTTATTATAGACCTTGGCTCAATAATATTCTTAAGAGCCAGATGAATCGCTTTAGGTGCAATTGTACCCTAGACAAAGATTTTGCGAAACAAGCAACAAAAATGGGCCATGATTTTTTTGAACAAGCATATCCTGAGAATCTATTAAGAGGAGTGGTGAATTTTGCAACACAAAAAGATTATGCTTCTATGCTTACTAGAGAAACAATCTCTCGTACATCTCGCTTGAGGAGGCTTATGTTAGAGAATCCACAATACAAGGAGAGGAGGGACACGCTACACTACAGAAAAACTTTTACAATGAAAAAGAAAAACTTTGAAAGACATATTTGTAAGTACTTACACCACGTGTACACTTGGGATTTTGACATATTAAGAAGGGGGCATTAATGATTACTTTGTGGCATAATATGAAGGGGGCACTACTGTGTGGCATAATATGATTTGGAGGCACTACTGTGTGGCATAATATGATTTTGGGGCACTATTGTGTGGCATAATATGAACTGGGGCCTTTACTGTGTGTCACAGGAGGTAACACATTGAGAAGTAGAAGTGTCATTTTTTTAATTTTACATGTTCTATAATTAGATGAAGAGAACAGAGGAACAAGCTTCAATCAGATAACAAGGGATAGGAGGTGGTATTATAAAAAAGGCAAGGGAGGTTGTTTTGGAAGAACAAACAATTGAGAAAAGATGACCAGTAAAGAGCTAAAAAGTATCTATAAAGCCCATCATTACGCAAGTCAACTTAAGCCATCTATTGTTTACACCATAAAAATTAGGAAATCTACCCTGATATATACAGCCATCCTATTACTTGTGGTCACAGGGCATAATGATCTGTTCATCCCCTGCTGACCTCATCACATATGAGGCATGTACCACAGGACATGTGATCTGTCCCACGTGTGCAGGCAGAAAGAGAAGGAGACAGAAGACACTGCAGTGCTGGAATGAAAGCAGCTAAGTATGGGGAGGTGATTTCAATGTAATTTAGGTGGGGGCATGGGCTATTAAATTAATAGTGTGCAGGAGATATTAATTTATTGGTGGGGTGATGGTGGTGCCTATGGGATACTTTTATATTGGGGTGGTTTGAAGTCTAATAATTTAATGCGTGGCTGAGTCTGGGTGGCTTTTTGTTTAGTGAGAATACTAATTATTTAGTGTTGGGGCATTTTAGGGAGGATAATAAGTTTATTACATGCAAATATGAATTATTTAATGTCTGGGCTGCTTGAGGGGAGTATGGGTATATATTAAATGTAAATACTATTAATTAATGTCTTTGGGGGGATATATTTATTTAGTAAATGTGAATGCTATTAATTTAATGTCAGGGCTGTTTTTTTAACTTTGAAAGTTTTTTTATTAGATTATAAAAATGTTTTAAGGGGTACAGAAATAAAAAGGAAAGGAAGGGAAGGACAATAAAAACGAATGGGGTAAGGGGTACATAGTGGGTAAGGAACACAACTGTATACCAAAAGATACATGTTTTAACCAAAGAAAACACATAAAAACCATTTCAATGTATTATAGGAGACACAGGAATGGACAGGTTGACCCAGCAATATTCCTTCCTAAGAACCAAAAGCTTACCCAATCAACCAACCTAGCTAAAGGACTCTCTAGATCTACCAGAAGCTATATGTTTGAGGGCATATCCCCAATGCACTATTGTGGGTCCCGTACTGGTGCTCCCTCTCCCTCAGTCACATAAATATGCCAAGCCCGCCATTTCACCAATGGGGAGGCAGCCGCTGTGGAATATGGCACACCAAGGGTTTCCATTTCAAAACTGAAATTTATTTTAGAGATAACCTTTGCCAATAGAGGAAGAAGAGGTTGTTTCCATACCTGGGCAATAGCCGCTCTAGCGGCTATAAAGACTTGCCCTATTACATATCTATTCCACTTCGGAAATGTAGCTGAGCAATGATGCAGAAGGACCAATTCAGGGGACGAATGAACTGGGTAGCCAAAAATGTTATTTAAAAGCGTGAATACCTCGTTCCACAGGGGCTGTATCACCGGGTAAGACCAAAACATATGGAGTATGTCTCCTCTCTCTGAACAGTTATGCCAACACGTTGGGGGAGTGGAGGGCCACATTTTGTGCAACTTTTTTGGGGTGGCATACATTCTGTTTATAAGTTTTACCAACATTTCCGTGTGATTGAGACATTTGGAAATTTTCAGAAAATACGCTCCCAGTCCTTTCCTGAAAGCTCCAATTGGAGATCTGTCTCCCACTGGAGCTGCATTTTGGACTTTTGCATTTGAAAAATATTATACCAAATAGTTATGCCTGCTTTACTACCCCCCTTCCTCAATTTAGAATAGTATAGTGTTGGGGCAGATCAATTGGTCTATCTCTAAGTGGCGGAGTTGCTAGCCAGTGTCTGAACTGTAAATACTTGTAAAAGGCACCTCTAGGTAATAGATAAAGATTGCAAAGGTAAGTAAAAGAGGAGAGTTTACCCTCTTCAAATAAATGGCCCAGTGTCTGAATACCTCTAGCTGCCCACCCTGCCAGATTTAAATCGGCAATCTGTTTAGCCACTGCCTGTATGGATACGTTTGCTGTGGGATGCAACAATCCCTCAGTATCTCTACACAGACGGTCCCATGTTACTAAGGCATGACTAGGGAGAATAGGTAAACTGCTAACAGGGGGCCTCCATTCTCTGGGCACCCACAGAATATCTACTAGGGGGAAATCAGGGTTGCAAGCAGACTCCAGGTCCACCCAAGGCTTCTCACCTTTCGGAAGGTACCAATCTCTCACCTAGGATAGTAGACAAGCTTTTTTTATAATTTCTCAAATTGGGAAGGGCCAAACCCCCTTGGATTTTCCCCGGGGTCATACGTTGCATTGCCATACGTGGAGGCTTAGCTCTCCATATATATGTCTTCATGATCGAGATTAGCTTGCTCATCAGACGCGGGGGAAGGCGGAATGGTAACATGCAAAATAGGTACATTAGTTTTGGGAGGAGCGTCATTTTGAATGCTGAGATTCTGCCCAGCCAGGAGACCTAGAGTTGTAGGTAGAAATTTTTTATCTATAACTGTATCCAACTGCAGAGTTAACTGTATACCCAGGTATTATAGCACAGTAGTTTTCCATGAGTAATTAGGTTTATCTTTCAAACTCCATAGTCTCTCAATAGGAAAATTAATTGGAAGCGCCTCTGTTTTAAAAGTGTTAAGTTTATAAAGAGAAACCCTGCTAAATTGGGATAGGATATTATGAATCACTGGCAACGAGGTCTCTGGATCTGTGACAAATAGCATGACATCATCAGCTAACAGGCATAGTTCATGTGCCACTCCCCCCAAAACCACACCTCCACAACCTCGCTCTAACCTCTCCAGCCACCAATGGCTCTATCGCTAAGTGGAAAATAAAGGGAAACAGGGGGCAGCCCTTGCGAGTACCATTAGAAATGCGGAAGTTTGAGGACAAGTACCCATCGCTGAATACCCTCTCAGACGGATTAGAATATAATGCCAGAATGGCTCTCATAATATCTCCCCTAAATCCAAACCGTTCAAGAACCTTTGTCATATAGGGCCAGTGAAGTCTATTGAATGCTTTTTCAGCATCCAGTTAAAGTAAGAGCATAGCCTCCTTAGTTTTGTGGGACTGTTCTATAAGATGAAATATGCGCCTCGAGTTGTCCGGGGCCTGTCCGCCCGTTACAAAACCTACTTGGTCTAGATGGATCAATTTAGGTATAACAAAAGACAGTCTGTTAGCAATAAGTTTCGCAAAGATCTTGACATCTGTATTCAATAGGGCTATAGGCCGATAATTTTTACAATCTGAAGCGTCTCGCCCAGGTTTAGGAATTACTATAATATGAGATTCCAACATCTCAGATGGGAAACTTCCCAGCTCAGTGTCAGCATTATACAGTTGCTCTAGTATGGGTAGCAAGTCTTCCTGAAAGGAGCTAAAAAATGTATTTATGTATCCATCCGGGCCTGGTGCCTTACCCCTGGGGAGCTGTTTACTCACCTGCCTAATTTCTTCCTGGGACCATGGGCCAATCAGTACTTCCCTAGTGAGGGGATCTATAGAAGGGTGGGGAAGTTCCTCTAAAAAGGAGGAAACGTCTGTCGGACTCGGATAGTGGGTGGAAGGGTCAGCTTGCAAATTGTATAAGCTTTCATAGAAAGACGCAAAAATGTCTGCTATCCCTTTCGTATTGGAGCACTTGGATCCTTTGGGATCTATAATGGATTTAATCCGGTTGCGAGTCTGGACACCCCTTAGCTTCCTTGCCAACAGCCTCCCTGCTCTGTTTCCTGCCACATAAAACTTTTGACGCAGTTTCGCTAAAGCAGCAAGGCTACGGTTCATAAGTAATTTTTGCAGCTCTGCCTTGACTAAAGAAATCTCAGTACCCAGAGTCTTGAAGGGTTTTTTTGTTCCGAGTTTCCAATAATTTAAGCTTAGATTCTAATTCTGACTGCTGATGGAGATTTGCTCTGCGCAATCTGGCGGCCACTTGAATTATAGTCCCCCTAACTACCACTTTAAGAGAACACCAATATGTAAAGTTAGAGGTATCTTTAGGATCATTAGTTTGCATATAGGAATGAATAGACTCTGTAATTGCCAGCTTAGCTTCCAGAGCAGGTGGACCGGCAGATGCCATGGTCTTAACGGAGGGGCGAGCCCCTAAGCTTCCATGTCCAGACCACAGGTGCATGATCTGACCGTGACATGGGAAGGATTTTGAACACTGTGGGTGATCTGTAGTATCCACTTATCCGAAAGGATAAGGTCAATCTGGGAATATGTGTTATGTACCGATGAAAAGTAAGTATAGTCTCTTTCACTAGGATTAGCAACCCTCCATACATCATGCAGGCCATACTCTGCCAGGAGTCTACCAAAGGCCAGTGAGGGGTGAGCAGGGCCTGAATAGGGTAATGCATTGGGCTTAGTTGATCTATCCAGTCTTGGATCCACCACTAGATTAAAATCCCCCATTATAATTACGCTACCTCTTTTAACTTTATCTATTAAAGCCAGTGTGGATTTCAAAAACGCTATCTGCCTAGAATTGGAGGCATATAATGACACCAGGGTGACAAAATTTCCATACATTTGGCCAATAACTACTAAGAATCTACCATTCTTATCCTCTACTTTTGAAGAAAACTTGAAGGGGCATTTGGAACTAAGCAATATCGCCACATCACACTTTTTATGAGGGCCATTAGCCGTATAGCAATTAGGTTATTGATGATTTGTAAGAGCTGGGGGGCCTTGGCTGCAAAATGGGTTTCTTGGAGGGCCACAATGTCCGCCTTGGCTTTATGAAAGGAGATTAGCACCATTCTCCACTTGTTAGGGAATTTTAGGCCCCTAGCCTTCAGTGATAAAAACTTAACCATCTTTAAGGGATGTGAGCCAATTATTAATTAAACATAGAACAACATGCTTGATGCTAACAAACTGGACTTGATTTGTATAATAAAAAGCATATATAGAACTAAAGATGTTGTGTTCCAGGGAAAAAGGGGGGGAGGACCAAAATGGGAAGGGAAGAGAGGGGTCTGAGACTCTCCTCTGGGAAGGGGGAAACAAAAATAACTCTATATATAGGGTTAAACCTTTTGCCAGAAAGGACAAGAGCCAGCAAAATACTTCTCTACACTGCCACCCACATGCAAATTCTCAAATCCAAAACTAGAATAAACACGAGTATAGGACATGGATAGATACATGTGAGATTTGTGAATTTGCTAAGCTGGTGCCATCTTGTTGCTTATAGCCATTTTGTTCTCTTATAGCTTAAAGATAGATTAGATACAGCTAGCTTGTAGGAGTAATTCATTGTTTGCATGAAACTATGTCCATGACGTTGGATATGGCAGAACAGGAGATAAACCAACTCCCCCTTGGGGAGTATTCCTGTGTGAACATGTGAGAATGTAGCAAGATCCGTGTAGGGGAAGCATGAGTGGTTAAAACCTTTTGGGGAAAAGTTTTCTGTGATACGTAATTTTGTACTATATAGATATGGACTTGTAACTAATAAAGCAGAGCTAATTGTACACACAGAACTTGATGTATATTTAATTATCTCCAGCTGATGAGCTCATAAACTGATAAACTGACACTTACAGGTGAACAATCTGATTTAGATTTGACAGCATTGGAGGTCCACACCGAGGCTGCTGACCTGAGCCAAGGAGAGACACAACTGCCCCGGACACAGGACTCTGACTCTAACCTGGGTGAGTAGAGTTTTCTACTCATCAGGCTTCTCTGTTTAGAGCTTCCTTATGTCCATCTAAGGTATCAGGCACGCAGATCTGTAAGTCTCAGATTTATACAGTAATTACTAACTCAGTTTGTTTACTGTAATTTTATTGTAATTAGATTTCTGAAAGATGAGTGAATTTTGAGTGCATGTGTGATACACCAACACCATCCCCAGTACTTTGTCAAGAAGTTAGATGAATTTGGCCGACCTTCTTCCCAGATACTGTCAGGCTATTCTGCACAGGGGCATCCAGTGTCTGTAGTCCAAAGAACTGGACATCCAGTGTCTGGAGTCGAAAGAACCGGACATCCAGTGTAAGGAGTGCAAAGAATCAGACATCCACCCCAATGTGTCCACAGAATAGGACATCCACTCTTAGGACAACCCACAGAAACTAGATCAGAGTTTCTATTGGTACTCAACAGTACTGTCAATATATGGGAATATAGACAGTAAGCAGATAGATGACAGCAACCCCCCCAGAGAAATGATGCGCAGATTTCTAGGATATGGGGGGAGTAGAAGGGCTGCAAGTAATTTTTCAAGAAAGCGGGGATAGCCAAAGAAGGAATTGACATGTGCGGATGGAGAAACAAGGGTGCTGCAAGTGGTAATGTGACAAGAACAAAAGGGGTATTGAGACCAAACCCCAAGAGAGTGTTTCAGATGGTATAGGAAATGTAAGAGATCTGGAAAGTCGCAAAATATGTAGGTATGCTAAATGTATGTTTGATGCTTCGCAGCTGAAAGAGTGAAATGTGCCCCTCCCTTATTCTGTGTAAAAGATTTCAGTGTGTTGAGATAGGAAGGACTCTGTATTTTGTTATTTGGCAATGTTTGTAACATTGATAAAAAGGTTCTTCAAGTATGCTTCAATAATTTGGTAATAACATGTTGAAGCTAACTTGTATTTAGTCTAATGCTTGAACTTGTAGTTCCACAGCAGTAGGCTGGAAGATATTAGTTAATTTTTCTCTCTCTGTATGCTCCGTCTTACTGCGTGTGAGAGAGAGCCGTGTCTGTCTGTCTTGACTGTTTTACAAGAGACATCTATCAAGGTCGGAAAAGTTGTATATTTGTAAATGTAATGCCTGCATTGCTTAATTGTAAGCTTTTGAAGAGATGCAAAAGAAGTTTTAAAATCTTTGGTTTGTCACTGCATGATTCAGTGGACAGACAAGACTGTAAATAATGTACAGATAGTGTGAGTGACCTTCAGCTGACTGAGGTCCAAAAAGCCGTTTCTGTATTTAAACAAAATAATTTTGTTTCTGAAGTTGAGAAAAATAGCTTTCTCTTTAATGAAGTTGAAAATTGTGGGAGTGAGCTTTTATATGTAGATATAACAAGCGGTTTTAATCTGTGTAAAAATGGCGCTGATGAATGTTCTCAGATATCAGGTTTGTTTTGCCCATAAAGAAATGTTACGAGAAAAATGCCGTCTGTGAGCGAAACTTGTTATATTTGTACTTTCTATATGGAAATCACAGAATCTGGAAATATGTGTGAATATTTGGTGATGGGAGATGTTGTTGAGAAAATGTTGAGTGATTTGTACACAGAATGCGAGGTGTCTAACGAGAGTACTCTGATTTATGAGAGAAGCAGTGTTGCTTTCAAATGGCTGAATGCCTGGAACCAAGATTACTGATTGAATTATTGTAAACCCGGAAAACATATTAGTGTCATTCAAGGAGGTTGTACTAGGTGATGATAAGAAAGCAGTGGCTTTGAACACTCGTTCAGGTCACGTCACTTTGACATGCCCTGTTTGTGAGATTAGGGACTGCCCCTAATCATATTTTCATGGCATGGAACGCATAGCGTCACAGTTAAGTTACACAAAGAAACATTTAAACAAGTGTCCTATTAACAGCTGTTCACTGCACAAAAATGTTTACTGGTTATCTGATAATGGTGTACAAGTGTGCTACATGCAATAACACACACTAATTGGGATATGTGAATTAATGATAGTTACTGTAATCCCTAATGAAATGTGTTTTGGTCTAGAGCCACAACAAACATAAGTAGAAACTAATGAAGGATTTAAATAACGTAGACTCTGCTGAGTAATGATTACTGTGTTTTGGAAAGAGATATTAGCCTTTATGGGCTATTTGCATAGCAAATGCATGAACTAGGTGGTTTTTAAGTATGTCCTAAGGTATGTCTTTGAAAAGAAAAGGAGAAATGGACTAACATAGTTCAATATGAAATAGTGTTTGGGTATGTTTTTGTTTTTTTGTTTTTAAACCAAATTTTATATTAGATGGCTTGAAAGAAAGTAATGCAATGTAATGTCAAATTATGGTAGATAACAAGAGGTTTTTATTTTTATCCTCATAATAGTTTTGAGTCAATCAGTGTTGTAAAGATATTCACTGCCCTTATTTACTGTGCTATAATCAACATATACTATAAATACCTGTATATCATGGGTATGGTAATGCACTGATGGGAATTCAATGTTAGTACATAAATGAAAAAGCCTTAAGACTTTATGAGCTATTACCTATGCTCCTGCATTTGCACTTCTGGATGATAGCAAGCCATTTACACTCTCCTCTGAGCAGAACCAAATGTTTATCCAATTTTAAGTTGAAGTAACTTCAGTGCCAGCATTGACTTTGCCAGTGTCACACTTTTACACAGAGAATATCACCGACTGGTATTAGCGCTACTAACCTGAGAGGCGCGGAATCTAACACACCACCGGTGTTCACCAGGGACCCCCGCAAGGAGGTTTGGGCTTGGCTGCATGCGATGTGCAGGTCGCGGTTCTCCCAGGAAGTCACCAGTGCAGTGAATAGGGTACTCAGACAGGCCGAGTCGAAACCAAGGAAGCGAGGTACCACGGAGAGTAGGCAAGAGTAGTCAGGGACGGTCCAAAGGTCAATACCAGTCCTGGCAGTGAAGTACAAGAGAAATCCGGAAGAGAGGTCAAACAAGCCAAGGAGTCTATACACAGGAGTTCAGGAACAGGAATGCAAACTAAATGCTGGAGCAGGGTAGAACCAATACTCTGGCACTAGACATGTGTCAGAGGCTGCTTTAAGTACTCTAAGGTGCCTTCTGATTGGGTTAGGGAGATTTAGGCGGTTTAGACATGCTGGCTGCAGACAGGTGAGTAGAGATAGAGTTCTGCTGCTAGGCAACAGGACGTGGATTGCGGAGAGAAGGTGCCCATCTCCGGCGCCTGTGGAGAGCGCAGAGATGGCACCTGACAGCCAGATTATGACAAGCCTTTCACATTATTTTGTCACTAAGTCAGTGCACATGCAGAAGGGGTACTGACACAGATACATGGTCGCAAGCTAAGGTCACTTGCATACTACTCTGCACAATTAGACCCAATCATACGAGCAGCACCTACATGTATTAAAGCAGTGGCTGCAGAGGCAATAATGTTTGGAAAAAATACAGATATTGTGCTAGGGCACCCAGTAACCCTAATGGTGCCACATGCCATACACTTCTCAGCAGCCAGACTTATCAAATATGAAGTAGCACTGCTAACTCCCTGTAGCGTTACTCTTAAGCGGTACACAATGTTAAATCCTGCTGCCTTATTGCAGCAAGTTTCAAATGATGGGAGAAGTACCTGTATATATTGAGGTTCCTCTAGGGATTTGGGGGAATCCCATCCCAGCTTGAACAGAAAAAAAAAAATGCAAACACAATTTTTTTCTGAATATGATTCTGTCGAACTAATGAGACAGGGATCGGTTTTATCTGACATTAAAGACACACCGGTACCAAATGCAGACATCTTACGCTACCACATAGATGGTGTTTCTTATACAGGATGTGCTGTAACCACACACACAAAAATAGTAATTCAACAGACTGTACCGAGTCACATGTCAGCACAAGAAGCTGAACTGAAGGCCTTGACACTTGCATGCATATATGCAAAAGGACAAAGATAAATATTTACACTGATTCAAGTTATGCGTTTGGAATTGCGCATAATTATGGCCCTATACAAAAAGTAGGGACTTTATGGGTTCAGCAAGCAAACCAGTCAATATGCTGAACATACCAGGGCACTGTTCACCGCATTCCAGCTGCCTCCAAATGGTCAGTGATGAAGGTGAAGGCACACACAGAGACACTACCCCCGAAGCTAAGGGAAATAGACTGGTAGACCAGGCCACACGACAAGCTGCCAAAGCCCCAGTACCCCAAGGGGAGTCCATTTACACGGTGACCCCCTTATCCCAAGTTTGACCGTACCACACTCCAACTTATGCAGAGACAAGCAACAGAGAATGATAAAAAGACTTGGGCAAATCATGGAGCACTAGAAGTGCAAGGAGAGTGGTGTAAAGGTCAGCGATTGTGTCTGCCAAATGTACTTTTTCCCATTATGGCCAATATAGTACACGGGTAAGTGCATCTGGGGAAAGATGCTATGGTTCTACTCACTAATAGGTTATGAATAGCACCAGGGTTTCACCAAGCAGCACAGGCACTAGTGGCAGGATGCATAATCTGGGTAAGTCTGTCACAACTCCATGGAAAAGCACAACCCAGACACAGTATCCCTATAAGAGGATACAGATAGACTTTATGCAACTTCCCAAATGCTCGGGCTTTGAGAATGTGCTAGTCTGTGTCGACTTCTTTAGTCACTGGCTGGAAGCATAGCTGTATAAGAAAGCAAATGCTAAAGCAGTAGCCAAGAAAATTACGAGTGAGATAAATCTGCTGATATGGGGTACCAGAGGTCATTGAAAGTGATAGAGGGACACACTTTACAGGGCAAGGATTCCAGGAACTGATAACAGACATTGGAATCATATCTGCCCTTCACACCCCTTACAGACCCCAAAGTTCGGGATGTGTGGAGCGCCTTAATGGTACTCTGCAATTGAAAATGCAGAAAATAATGGCTGAAACAGGCCTGTCATGGATCCCATGTTTACCTATGGTCCTGCACTCAGTAAGAAAGACTGCTTGGAAAGACACAGGTTTAGCACCAAATGAGATACTGTTTGACACAGCACACAGGACAGGCTGTTACTTTCCATAGCAACTACAGCATGTACATGGTGATTTGTTCAACTATGTTGCTTTCTTATAGAAACAACCAACTGAAATACATGGTCAAGTGTTCTCTTCCATTCCAGGCCCTAATTTTGATGCAGGTTCTCATAAACTGCAGCCAGGGGACTGGGTGGTCATGAAAAGCCATCAGGAGTCTTGAACCCAGATACGAGAGTCCTTTCCAGGTCTTATTGACGACTCCCATGGCAGTGGGAGTACAGGAAAATGACACCTGAATACACGCATCCCACTGCAAGATCTTCAGACAAGGGGAGTCTGAGTAAAATGCATTTTACAACTTATTTAAAGGTCCAAGGGACACCAGAGAGTGGTGTTCATTGATATTATCAGGAGGAATATTGATTACATGTTATTTTCAATTTCTGTAGGCTGTAGATACTAGTCTAGAAAGGAAAGCTAGGTCTGGAAGAGCCAGACTCATGCCAATAGTAATGTAGAGATCATTATACATAATGAGAAAAAAATCTAATATGAAAGTTTAGCCCAACCAAATAAAGAAAAGAGCAACCCATGACTGTAGAGGTTTACACCCAATACAGAAATGTATATGTGAGTATTGTGGCCCAACACATTATTACATTTACAAAAGACAATAGGTTAATATTGGACTACCTGACAGCTTAGCCTGGAGGGTACTGCCGGACCCTAAATATTTAAATTGAAGCCTAGGGTTGCACCTTTTTAACTAATGACACAGATAACCCAGAGAAAATAATTGATGAACTCTTACAAGAAAATAAGAATTGAAATATAAATTTTTAAAGGAGCACACTGGAGATGCTTATCTAGAAGGATAGTTTTCATGGCTGTACCTGGCTGATTTGGTCAAGGGTATAGGAGGATGGTTATACATGTTGTACTTCAAGGACTGTTACTAATCCTTATTATATATACTAATAAAACTGATGATGTGGCTTATTAACAAGTGTATTAAAGCTAAGTGTTTCTCTTCCAGAAAAATTAAAGTTGCCACACCTGTCTTAACCGCTGTACTGTACACCCCATCTAATGAGTGTGAACCTTGTGGAACTCTCAGTACTACTGCCATCTGTGATCAGTGCAGAAAGCAAGAACATTTTCCTTGGAATCCACATACTCGTTACTGAAGTCTATCCTTATGAAGATATACACCACAATGGACAATCCCTTCTATTGTGAAATAAGTGACATATAACACTTGCCGAGTGCACTGTGTATTTTCTCCCTCCCTTTCCTTTTTCCTTCCCTAAGAAATCCGTAGGTAGAAGACAAAAAGGAACCACAAGAGGCCCCAGAGCCTCTCATGTTCACTGATATATGTGAAGATCTGACATCAGGACATGCAACGGGTGCAAGACGGTTGTCGACTCATTGACCATCTATTAATATCAGCTAGAAGAGGGATCATGGACTTGCTATTGGTGGAGGATGGGTTGTTCTATGTATCCAGATTTAGGCATACCTATGCATATGTTCTGTTAGAAGGGTGTATGTGTATAAGTACCCATTAAAAACGACAGCAAAAATGTGATCTCTGATAGGTAGTGTTAGGGCAAATAATGAATAAAAATATGGGAAATGAGAAATGTGATTTTGCTAAGCTGACGCTATATTGTTGCCTTATAGCCATTTTGTTCTCTTATAGCTTAAAGACAGATTAGATACAGCTAGCTTGTAGGAGTAATTCATTGTTTGCACAAAACTATGCCCATGACCTTGGATATGGCAGAAAAGGAGATAAACCAACTCCCCCTTGGGAAGTATTCCTGTGTGAATATGTGAGAATGTATTCCTGTGTAAGGGAAGCATGAGTGGTTAAAACCTTTTGGGGCATAGTTTTCTGTAATACGTGATTTTGTACTATATAGATATGGACTTGTAACTAATAAAGCAGAGCTAATTGTACACACAGAACTTGCTGTGTATTTAATTCTCTCCAGCTGATGAGATCATAAACTGATAAACTGATAAACAGGTGAACAATCTGAGAAAATAAAACTTTTTCGATCTATTTCAATAACAGCAAACGTGACTAATACGAGTAAGACTTCATAATGAACACTTGACAATATTCCGTGACAACTACCCTGAGGTAATGTAAAAGAAGAGAAGTAAACCAATGTATGTTACAGGGCAGAAGCCTTACAACTTTGCAGACTCTACTGCCTGAATGGAAAGTCAATCATAACCAGAAACAACTGTAACTTGTAAATTGTAGATCCAAGACTCCCATAATAAGATGTCTCCTCTCGAGTTGCAGAACCTCCCTGTATAGACCAATCTTTAGGAATATGGGCTGTGGATTTGGGGTCAGGCTGATGGGTCTGGAGACTCCAGGATGCCAGGAGCTTAGTTCCCTCCTCCACTGAGGATATGACATGTAGAACACTATTCCTATGGACAAGAAAGCTTAACTGGGCAGCCCCATCTGTATGGAATACTGTTGTCTCTTAAAAGCTTTGATACCGGATGAAATGAGCAACGCCTTGCGACTGTAGCTTGGGAAAGGTCCGGGAACAACTGAAGACCCTGTAAAGGGCCTGAGGCACCTGCCACTCTTGCTGCCTGCAGAATACGTTCCTTGATGTGGAAGAAGTGGACACGCAATAAAGTATCTCTAGAAAGGGTATCAGACGTGTTCCAGCTCCACCAGCTCGGATTGAAGGGTTTTAATGGAGGAACGCATTTCTGCAAACAGATCTGTTTTCAGGGTAGCCAGCAGGTGCTTCATTGACTTATATGAGATCAGAGCTTCAGGATCTAACTGCTGTGAAGCTTCTCTAGGACAAGAGGGATAGGCTGGAATGGCATCTGACTGACCGGGTGTTTCTCCAGGACCTCCCTCTGCCCGCGCTGATGAAGACGAGGCTCTCTGGCCTTGGGGCTTGAAGAAAGGGAGCTGAGTAGCAGGTATAGATGATTTAATCTTTTTAATCCTTTTTGGAGCCATATCAGGAGATATAGAATAGTGGTCTGCAGACGAAGATATCAAGGAGACCGGCACAAATTGGTCAATACCGTCTCTGTATGAGTAGACTTAAGATTAGACCCAGGGCCGCATGCAGCTCAGAGGAAATTCCTGTTGACTTGGGTAATATAATAGAGCAAATGGCGGTCCAGGCAAAGTATCATCTCCTGCTATACTCGGCTAAACATTGTTAGGTGCATGCGGGCAGCAGCTAAGGATGCATTTTTAAAGCATAAACATAGGCTCTGTGGCTGTCCCCACCAGATTGAGGACTAAAATGTAGAGGCTAAGAAGTAAATGAATAATCTCCTCAGAGCACCTGGAGGAAGCAGGCAGGAAGGGTGAACGCTGTGATGTAGTGTAGCTGTCACTGACACGAATAGTGACCATCCCGCACTCACCTGCCTCCAGTGTAATCGGGTGTTCCTCCTTGTCCCCCCAGCTCAGAGCGGCTGTCGCAGTTGGGAAGCAGTGACCGGAATTTCAGCCTGGGTATTGGCTCGGCACTTCCTTCTGGTTTCTTGTGCCGGCGATATCTCTCCTACTAGCCGGACAGGCACTGTAGAGAGCCTCCTGGCTCAGACGTGACACGGGTATGTGGCAATGATGCTGTCATGGGGCCATACCCCTCAGTTTTTCCCTGGCTCGTTCCCGGCGTTCGCTCCCGCACCCGCCGGCTAGGCCTCTAGACTCCACTCTCCAGGTCAATGGACTCCCTCAGGGCAAAAGTCTCTCCACAGGGCAGGGGCAGTACTCCCCTTATTGCGGCACTAATATTAGGGCCCGCCAGAGGCTTGTAGGCATCAATGGCAGCCGATTTTGGGACGAAGAGTGGAGAGCAGCCAAAAAGTCCGTCCTATCCGAATGGCTGCCAGGCCATGCCCCCTGTTTGCCTAATTTTTAAACATGGAGCTATTGATTTAACTTTGAGACTGTTTAGGGAAGGGAGCTAGAGTGTTGCTAGGCTTTCCATATTTAATGTACTTATCCCATTTTTCAAACAGGACCCCAACATTTCAGGGTCCAGACAGCAACTGAGCTTAAGACATAAGCAGCAGCAGGTAGTGACAGCTGCAAGACCAGGTAGGAGAGAGCAGGACAGTCTGCCAACTGTTTTGATTCTAGTGGGGCAAAACATTGTCCAGATCTAAGAGGTGGGACCTAGAATGTGTACTATTTATATACACTGCATTCTTTATATACTACACAATGCACCTAGCCATGTCCTTCATAAGCTAGCCACCCCCCTTCTCTGGAAGGCCCCTACCTTTGCAGTCCCCAGGTGGGCCCTTCTTGTCCCAGTCCGACACTGGGTATGTTTGCTCTATTTCCTGTACTCCATACCCTTGTGTCTGTTTGTAGTTCCATTTCTGACAGTTGTTGTAAGATGATTGTATGTGTTTGTTGTAACTTGCCAAAATTAAATATTTATTTTTATTTTTTACTCCCCCTGCCCTTCAAAAGATCTATAATGAGCCTCATGATGGCAGAAGTCGTTGTAAGTATGTTTTATCTCTTAAATGTACACACCAACTATAAAGCTTGCAAGGCATCAGTTAATTTATTTATCTGCAACCTTCAATCATCTTTCTTAAATAAGGCCAATCCTCGATGTGGAGTAAATCCTGTACCCACAGGAAGTGGCTGCTCAACAGGAGTGTCCATCCAAAATCAGCAACTGGTCCACGTACCAGCCTCTTTTGGTTTTCAGATGCTGAGGTGCTCAGTCGCTATTGGCTCATTCCACATGTCATCATGGACACCCTGCGCATCGTGCAGAGTGACCTAGAGCCAATGAGCCAGATCCCAACAGTAGTACCGCCAGTGACCAAACTGTTGGCGGTACTACACTTCTGCGACACTGGATCGTTCCAGATGACAGTGGGAGTCGCGGCAGAGATGTCCCAAGTCACCTTCAGTCAACTCCTGAAGATTGTGCTTAGGGCGTTCCTGTCTCGGCTCAGGCAATTTATTAATCTGCCACTCGATGAGGAGTTCCTTGCGCCCATAAAGAGGCAGTTTGCCACCATAACCAGCTTTTCACAATTCATAGGAGCAGTAGATGGGACACGTAGCCCTGATCCCGTCGGGTGGGAATGATTCCATCTTTTTGAATAGGAACCATTTCCACTCGATCAATGTCCAAACTATATGTGACCCGTCTCTCCTCATTTGTGGCCTGGTTGCTGTATGAGGGGGGGGGTACCCATGACTCCTTTGCTTTCAGGCAATCAAAGACATGGCACAGATTAAAATAGAGGCAAGGGGGTGCAATGCCACATGGAGATGCATGACTGCTCAGTAATTTACATTCTCTTTTTTCATTATGTATTAATAACCATTAGGGGTCATTCATACCTTCCTATACACTATATTCAGAAATTGAAGTTTACCCCCAGTGCTAAATCTCACCATTCTGTAATACTGTGCATGTTACAATGCAAGAGGTATTTTTTTTCTTTGTGGTTTTCTTATAAATTTACAAGAATAATGTCAGTTATCATGGTTACTAAATAACAAACCTACATAGTCTGGGACATGCTGAAACCAAAAATAGAAATATGTACGCACATTTTTACCTCTCCATAGTTACCTCTCCAAGTCCACGATTAAGTAAAGGTCCAATTAACCAAATGGCGAATGCTTTGTTTGACAAAATTATGCACCTAAGGCTGGATTAATTAAAGAAAGTAAACCCCCCCCAAAAAGAAAGTTTATCCTTGAAAAAGCATAAAACAAATCCATTGACTACTAATGTGGTTGTAATTTTGATCAGATGTGAAAATGTGTCTGGGTATTCATTTTGCTCTCTTTATTTTTGTGTTATTTTTACAATGTAATATACAGTTGATCTTGGACATGGCCTCCCCCAACTAATAATCTGCTATCACATTATAAATGCTCCTCCCCCTCAAATGGAGCATGGTTTGGCAACAGAGCAAAATTATTCCTATTTTTACTTTCCTTTCCATAATGAATGAGGTACTTAGACGCTAATTTGAGGTTTTTCACAATACCAGTCCCATCATTTGATGTTAATATGTTTTTGTATGTTTTGGAAGTCTGGACTAATTTTTTGTCACTTTGTCTTTCTTCACACTCTACTTAGGAGATAACGCATACCCATTCCGCCCTTGGTTCCTCAGTCCTAGTTTGAGCCCAGACGCAGAGCGTGAAGTCGCGTACAACTTAGTACATGCAACCACCAGATCAGTCATAGAACATGCTTTTGACATTCTAAAGGCCCGATTTCGGTGCCTTGACCGATCTGGTGGGGCATTGATGTATTCACAGAGGAATGTATACAACATCATTGTTCTGTGTGTGGTGTTCCACAACATCGGCCATCAGAAGTGGGGCTCCAGGAGTGGAGGCCGAGGTTGCTAGTAAGGAGGAGGTAAAGGCCGTCCCCAGTCCTCCTGAAACAGTGGAGGCAGCCCTCTTCAGGGAATATGTTATAAATACCTATTTTTAAGGTTAGTACATGTAACAATCTGGGGGTAAATGTATGAAGCTGAGAGTTTTCCAGCAGGTTTGAAAAGTGGAGATGTTGCCTTTAGCAACCAATCACATTCTACCTATCATTTTGTAGAATGTAGTAAATAAATGATAGCTATAATGTGATTGGTTTTTCAAACCCACTGGAAAACTCTCAGCTTGATACATTTACCCCAGGTGTAAATGTCACAATTTCAAGTGGTTTAGATAAAAAACAGAGACATGGTTTAGAGAAAAGATTCCAAAACTATTATTTTAAGCAAAAAAACAAAAAACAAATACCACACATCTCAGATAAAAACAGAAATTTGAAAATTTACATTGCTCTTTCCACGCGGCTGTGGGATTTTTTTTGGCTCCTGGTCACCCGTGA
The DNA here is from genome assembly GCF_038048845.1 of Mixophyes fleayi. Taxonomy (NCBI): domain Eukaryota; kingdom Metazoa; phylum Chordata; class Amphibia; order Anura; family Limnodynastidae; genus Mixophyes; species Mixophyes fleayi. Next base: position 256,857,925 of record NC_134403.1, read on the forward strand.
TGTGAGAGGCTTGGGAGAAGAAGCAGAGGTCATTGTGTCAGCAGAGAGTGACTTAGAGTGTGCCAGAGGGTGGGCAAGAGGGTCGTCAGAGTGAGCTTGGGGTTGATATTTGGCAGGAGGGTAGGCAGGCGGATAGCCAGAGTGGGTTGGGGGCTGCGATGTGGCAGGAGGGGCAGGAGGGTGGGCTGGAGGGGCCAGTGGTTAAGCAAGAGGGTAGGCAGAAAGGGCTGAAGGCTGAGATGTCGCAGGTGGGTAGGCAGAAGGGCCTGGAGGTTGAGATGCGGCAGGTGGGTAGGCAGAAGGGCCTGGAGGCTTAGATTTTTTGGGGACAGATTGGTTTTTCTTTGACGAGGGTTGAGGGGCAGCAGGGGAAAAATGGGGACTATAAATGGGGGAAAATGGAGCATGATGGGGCAGAGGCTGATGTTTGAGTGAACAATTAGGATAATGAGTGAAAACTTGAGACATTTGTGTAGGAAGGTGTGAAATGTGATGTTGGAACTCAGGGGCAGCGGCCGCTCAGTCTTACCGGTGTTAGGGTCGGGGTGTTGTCCGGCCGGCCACCCCCCGGATGCAATACAGTCTATTTTCACCGGCGGCCGCATCACATACGTGATACGGCCACCGCAGCACACAGGCGGCCGCATCAATGACGTGGCCGCATCCCGTGTCAAGTGATGCAGCCGCCTGTGCTCCCCCCGGGCTGACATCTGCCAGCCCGCGCCTGTTGGAACTGGAGGTCTATGAAGCATGAAAAGAGGTTGAGGATGTCTGTGAGTACAGAACTAATGGTTGTAAGGTTGTGGCCTTATTGTGTTCAAGATGGGTGAGGGTAGTGCTGATCTCCTGAGTGGTACTTCTAATGTGGTCATTGGATTGGTGCTTGAATAAGTGAATGAGTGTTTGCTCCCAAATGGCCCCTGTTTCCTCCCTCTGAGGCTCCTCCACATCATGGGCAGCCTCCACCACTGCCTCATAGTTGTCCTCCTCTTCGTCCTCCTGCTCCTCCTGAGCTGAAAAATATATGAGTGGTGGATTATTAAATATGCATCATTTGGATCCTGATATGATTTATAAATTAAATATTCGTTAATGTTATACACTGTGGACTGAATGTACAGGAGGATGTTGCAGGAGATGTGGCAATGATTTGTTATGTATAGCAGAAATTTCTCAATGAGGCAGATAATGTTGGTGGGGCTAGATTTTTCTATAAAAACAGACAAATATATTATTCAATGGGGCCAATTCAATTCGGCCATGTTATTCAAGGAATAGCACAGACTGCGCACTATTGCCGGTAGTACAGTAAAAGTGCGCAGTATTACCGTTAGTACAGTAATTTTAATGCTGATTTTTGCTCGCACCTCTTGGGCATTCAGTAAAAATCTGGATTAAAATGACCATATTAAAGATAATAGTACTAAGGCTGCGTTAATCCTAGACTAATGTGGCCGAATTGAATCTGTCCCAATGTCTAAATAGTTACCTTGTACATATTGGAGTAAGAGATTGTAATAGATAATTGATGCTGAAAGCATTCAAGGGGTGGGCTGTATTGACACAGGCTGCAGTGCCCCCTTGCACGCTTTCAGCATCAATACAGGCCAATGCCGTGGTCTCCAAGGAAGTCACCTCTAGCTGTGGTCCCTCAACTTGTCTTTAAAACTCTGTTTAAAGTCTTGCCAGCTGTGCAAAATGAGAAAAGATAATCATGTACATTTTGTTACATTTAGCCAACAAGGGCAAGACACTAAGGGGCATTTTCAATTAGCATTCAAGGTTGCGATTACGCACATTTGCACGGGTCCAGGTACCGCAACATTGTGGATTTCTGCGCGCACCACTGTGGGTCTGCGTTGTGTTACAGTAATGGCACTTTACACACGCAGTCATGCATAATCGCAGCCGCAAATCCTAATTGAATACCCCCCCAAATGTGTGTGTTACCTTTGTTGGGTAAATGTAACAAAGGAACATGCACATTTTTATTAGTTGAATTTTCCACAAAATAATAAAATAAAATGTGAAACAATGAGCCTTCCAACAAACCCAAAGTCCTTTTTGGCTTATAATTTAATAATATTTAATGTTAACAGTAACCTGACCTGTACTATGGTTGCAGATAACAATATATGAATTAGTGGGCCCAAGAAAAAAAATACCATTATCTAATCTCTGACATTGTACGATGACATGGGGCCACGGCATTGACCTGTATTATGATCTCATCGAAGATCGTGGTCTTTACGTTGGCGGAGAGCTGCCGGGTGGTGGAATGCAGCTTCCTCACCGCCATCTATACTATTATGGCTACATCCTACGGCATGAAGTTGAGCTGCCTTTTTTTTTCTGTTGAGGAGCCATAGGCCTGACTGGGGCCTGACTGCTCCTTATCTGCCATATTTTTTGGGATCTAATGAGAAAAAGACAGGCATAAGGAAGCATATTTAAATGCCCTTTAATGGTCAGACAGAGGTCTTTGTACTCATCTAATAGTTTTTAATTTTTTCTAACAGCTCAAGAAGGCATTGTACTCACCACAATTATTGAATATTAAATCTAAGAATGTTTTACAGGAATCACAAGAAATAAAGTCATAAAATGGTAGCACTGAATGAGTATCCGACCAGTCTTTATATAGACATGCAGGTGTATTTTAATGTGATTAAATGCAGGTGCATTTATTTGCCATCAAATCTCCCTCAATGTCAATAACACCACAATTTTCTCTGTCTCCGAAGCCCGCTGCCTTGGTGTTACACCTGACTCCGCCCGCTGCTTTATTCCTCACATACAGACTCTCTCCCAGTCCTGTCGACTCCACCTTAAAAACATTGCCAGAATACGCCCTTTTCTTACTCAACATGCTACCAAAACTTTTATCCATTTTCTCATCATCTCCCGTCTTGACTATTGCAACCTCCTGCTATCTGGCATTCCTGACACCCATATATCCACACTTCAATCCATCCTAAATGCTGCTGCAAGACTGATCTTTTTCTCTCACCACTCCACATCTGCTGCACCACTTTGCAAATTCCTACACTGGCTCCCTGTGTCTTCCAGAATCAAATTCAAGGTACCAACCCTTACCTACAAATCCCTCAACAACACTACCCCTGCAAACATCTTAAATCTCATATCAAAATAGTCTCCCTCCCTCTTCATTCTACCTCTGACCTGCACCTTGTCTCGTCTATGGTAACCACCTGTCACTCACGCCTACAAGACTTCTCCTGTGTTGCTTCCCACTTATGGAATTCCCTACCATGCTCAGACTTTCCCACAGCCTTCAAATCTTTAGATGCTCTTTGAAAACCTATCTCTTTTTTAGAGGTGACCTTATCCTCAATAACACTATTCACACTAATGCATCCTCACAACTATCCCAATCTTCACTCTGAAACACATTTACTCCTCTTGTTTCAGCTGTGCCCTCTTCAACTTAGAATGTAAACTCTCTAATGAGCAGGGTTCTTCATACCCTTTGTTTTCATGACTGCATTTATTTTGTCTTCCTTGAATGTCCCTGTTTTATGTATGTATTGTTTTCCCTACTGTACAGTGCTGCGGAGCACTGTGGCCTCTTTTCAAATCTATGAAAATAATAATAATAATTTGCGATTGACTGTGTACGATTAGCAAATGGCTGGGACTGCCCTCCATTTGCTAGGATACGATTAATGACTGAGAATGATTGACAGATAAAGCAGACATTTTACATGTGGTATAAAAAGGATCCACGAGTGACGTACGTGCACTGAGAGCCACAGAGCGGAACATTGGAGAGTCATTCACTTGCCAACATGAGAGCTGTGACATTCACCCGACGAGAGCTCCGCATTCTTGCCAAAGTAATGGATGACGTGTACCGTCCCCTAGGCCAGTACATGTCCATTGAGGACAAATTGAGGGCTTATATAACCGTTCGGCGCTACATTAGGCTGCAGTACAATAGGAGGCCAACAGTTGTGCAGCTCCAGCATCGCTGGAGCAATTAGCAATTTGAGTTCTGTAGTATTCACAATTTTTGAATAAAGCTGATAGTTTAAGTGTTAAATTAGTTCAATGTTTCTACCTGGTAAAAGGCTTAATTTGGCAAATTACAATGCCTTACACAAATACCATCTGTAATATGTCTGCATCATGTGTCAATTATTCTGTCATTAACCGTCTCCTGAAATAATGATGTTTCTGAATCACTATGTGATTGAGATAATGCAAGTGCATCCATTGGGCAGGTCCGTCTGGAAGGGGAACAGATTTGTTACTTTTTTAAGCCACGCAATTGACTATGTGTGGAAATGCATGTTTCACAATGTAAGCTAACATTATCTCGCTATTTAAAGTGAGTGTGAAACAGGAATAACATTTTGAAATAAGATATATATATCTATCTATATATATATATATATATATATATATATATATATATATATATATATATAGATATATATATATAGATATATAGATATATATATATATAGCAGCCACACAGGTGCAGGCGGTGCCATCGCCCGCTACCTGCCTCTGTACCTTCAGCCTTTTACTTTTGCAGTGGAACGCACTGACAGGAAGTTCGCCATTTGGAACGCAAACTTGCTTTCCAAATGCCGAACTTCCTGTTAATGGAACGCACATGTGATCTCTCTCTCTCTCTCGACCCCGCCCACTCTGAGCTAACCTCTGGCTAATATAATGTCTATTTTAATCTTCACCATAGAATTGGGTCTGTGTTCTTATCTAGCAGTTTGAACCAGGAGAGCATTAAAGCTTAGGTCAAATGTAAACCCTGATGTTGTAATATGTTACAGCAATACAGACAATCAGTATTGGATACATGTAGAGGACACAGATGAACCCTCAGATAAAGTGTTCTATGAATCTAAACTTCACTAACAAAAAGGTGCTCTGAACCAAGGCAATGGCACCTTAAGAATGGTCTCATATATGATAAAATAAGTCAAGCCTTGAAATATTGACCATGAACACCTTACGTTTATATATCATGCATCTGCAAATATGTGTAACAGAATTTTTTCAGTAAAATGCTAGCTACACCCCCACATTAGGTTGGCCACACCCACTTGGCAAATGTCACTCCCACTTAGATGGGGAGTGCCGGTGCCCTGTCTCGCACAGGGCACTAAAATGTCTAGTTAGGGCACTGATATATAGACATACATACGTATATTTGCGTATAATACATTGTGCGAGTTGCACTGAGAATGTGTGCACTAATGAATCAGGCCCAGTGAGCGTACAATACCTGAGGGCAACTGAGTACAGATGAAAACTACTGAGGGAAAGAAGGTTTCTTGAGGTGAACTACAAATCTAGCCTGATTATAGTTGCTAATCTATTGTTACTAGTAGAAATTGCAATATATTTTATATAGCAGTTATCTATTAATGCAATTTTAACCTTCCAAATGAATGTCAATGTCCAATTGTTCTCCATAAAATGGATATACAAATTGATTCATTTTCAGATACCTGCTTTACACAGTTCTGTGAATTTAAATTGAAAATTGAAATGTTGATGTATTTCATGTCCTGATGATGGTACTTCTGGAACTGAAATGTCTACTTAACACAGATGTGTTGCATTATGTAGGGTGTAATATCACTACACAATACTTTGGTTTCCTGTTCTTGATTTAACATTCACCAGCATCGACTGTGCTTTTAACCTACTCGGGACAGAAGAAAAAAACAATTCACAATGAAATATTAAAAGATTTACCCCCATCCCTTCACAATTAATGTAAATAACCCCCACACACCCAATGACTAGCACAGGCTGCCACTTATGAATGACATGAATGACTGGACCTGCTAACTGATCAGAAACATGGTAAATGTTTCAAACCCTTTCCAACATATCTGATTGATTGGCTGGTCCAACCATTTAAAAGGTGAGTCTAGAAGACTCTTGGTTTCATTGATTTAGCATTGCTATTGTCATGCCTGAGGATCTGTCTGTACCCAGACTGGGTTGTGTCTCTATAGCTGGACTGGTAACTACTTGGACAAAGCTGGGTGGCCTGATAATGTTCCTCTGCATATAGTGAATGGACTGGTGCAGATGATGATGATTACACTAGCAGGGGAGAGCAAACAGGAACTGCATTCCTGGATCGGACTTGAATCGGAATGCTGGACCGGTCTGTAAACGGAATGCTGTAACCGGAATGCTGGAAGAGTATTGCTATAATCGGAATGGAACTGGAATGCTGTGACCGGAATGCTGTAACCGGAATGGAACCGGAATGCTGTGACCGGAATGCTGGAAGAGTATTGCTATAATCGGAATGGAACCGGAATGCTGTGACCGGAATGCTGTAACCGGAATGCTGGAAGAGTATTGCTATAATCGGAATGGAACCGGAATGCTGTGACCGGAATGCTGTAACCGGAATGCTGGAAGAGGATTGCTGTAACCAGAATGGAACAAAAATGAAACCTGTCAGTAAATTCAAATACAAGCTTGGTTTGTATACTGTAAATGATTGGCAAACAAACACAAATAAATGAAGGAAAATATTTACAAAATAAATTCAGCTCAAACATACAAATGTGGCAAAAGTTACAGGACTAAATAATGGTAATAAATATGTAAAATGTTTAACATTGTATGTAACAGTGTTATCTAGCCCACTGTGAGCTTGGGTAAACTGTCCTCTATTATTAGGCATTTTAGGCTTAGAAAGGCTCAATGCGTGGTTCAATAGTGGTGTGTTTAATGTATCCATTTTTGCATGGCTGATCCCAATGACATTGGGTTAAAGAGAAGGCAACAAAAGCTAAATATAAAATTTAACTCATTCTGGTCATAAGTCTCCCTTTCCTCTGCTAATTTTAGCAAAACATCCAGATGGGAAATTTTCAAGATGCAAGCCTCGAGGTTACCTCATACTATGAAGTCATGTGATGTTTCCACTATGATGCAAATATGTTATCATATATGTATATACTTGTTTTTCAAAATTCCTGTTTCCTAGCTAAATGTGATACAGCTTGTGACACACAACACTTGCCCAGAATGCTAATAGTTTTCAGCTATTTCACATTTTTAGGGACAGTCCCAATATTCACAGTTTTCTCTTTGGAATTATTTTCCCTCTGGGAATTTCCAAAGTGTTCAGTATTGACGAGCTGCACAATAAAATTAATATTTTTCAATATGTTAGTGGCCACTGTTACCATCTGCTCCAATCCTACATTATACATTAATATTTATTGTAGAGGGGTATTTCAAATTTCAAAAAGTGCATTCTAATCAACTTTTGTGAACATGATTGGCAAACAAACATAATGAAAGAAGATATTTACAATATAAGACCAGCTCAAACATACAAATGTTGCAGCACTTACAGGTCCAGCAATACAAAATACGTTTAACATTGTATGTAACAGTGTCCTCTTGTTCACTGTGAGCTTGTGTAATATTGTCCTCTATTATTAGACATTTTAGTCTTAGAAAGACTCAATGCGTGGTTCATTAGTGGTGTGCTTAATGTATCCACATTTGCATGGCTGATCCCACTTGCATATCTACCATGAGTGCAGTGTGTGCAGTGCACAACGGCCCATTAGTTAGTGGGCACGACTCTGTTCCCTTGACTTATGGGCCCCCTGCACTTAGAGTGACACAGTCAGACTGGTATAATACCAATGACTTAAAGGAAGTTCTTTCTCTGACTTCTGGGTTCCAAGAGTCCAGAAATCACTCGTAGGCCCTCCAAGCCCATGTTCCTGCAAAATCCATTGGGCAATTTTTCTAATTATTTTGAATATTAAAATTGAATTTAAAATTATTTTCTTGATTATTATTTCTTATTTGGGGCAGGGTGGAAGATAGGAGGCCCAAACATCACTCTTGCACATAGGTCCACTGCATTCATAAATGCCCTTGGCTGTTCCAATATCTCTATTCACTAGGGACAGTGACTAAAAGACTAATGTTTATAGGAAATAAGGTTTCCCCCATGATGAATTCCTTCTCCAAAAATATTCTTGTTCTGATGAGCTCATGCAGCTTTTATATATATCTACAGTCTTGGACAAAAGTTTTGAGAATGACACAAGCATTGGTTTTCACAAAGTTTGCTGCTTCGGTGTTTTTAGACCTTTTTGTCAGATGTTGCTATGGTATACTACAGTAAAATTACACGTATTTCATAAATGTCAAATACTTTTATTGACAATTACATTAAGTTTATACAAAAATTTGCAGTGTTTACCCTTCTTTTTGAAGACCTCTGCAATTCGCCAAGGCATGCTGCCAATCAACTTCTGGGCCACATACTGACTGATGGCCGCCCATTCTTGCCTAATCAATGCTTCGATTTTGTCAGAATTTGTGGGTTTTTGTTTGTTCACCCACCTCTTGTGGATTGACAAGTTTTCAATGGCATTAAGGTCTGGGGAGTTTTCCTGGACATGGACCCAAAATTTCGATATTTTGATTCCCAAGCCACTTAGTTATCACTTTTGCCTTATGGCAAGGTGCTCCATCATGCTGGAAAAGGCATTATTCATCACCAAACTGTTCTTGGATGTTTGGGAGAAGTTGCTCTTGGAGGATGTTTTAGTACCATTCTTTATTCATGGCTGTGTTCTTAGGCAAAATTGTGACTGAGTCTACTCCCTTGGCTGAGAAGCAACCCCACACATGAATGGTCTAAGGATGCTTTGCTGTTGGCATGACACAGGACTGATGTTAGCGCTCACCTTTCCTTCTCCGGACAAGCGTTTTTCCAGATGCCCCAAACAATCTGAAAGGGGATTCATCAGAGAAAATTGCTTTATCCCAGTCCTCAGCTTTCCAATCCCTCTGTACCTTTTGCAGAATATCATTATATCCCTGATGTTTTTCCGGGACAGAAATGGCTTCGTTGCTGGCCTTCTTGACACCAGGCCATCCTCCAAAAGTCTTCGCCTAACTGTGCATGTAGATGTACCCACACCTGCCTGCTGCCATTCCTGAACAAGCTCTGCACTGGTGGTGTCCCGATCCCGCAGCTGAATCAACTTTAGAAGACGGTCCTGGTGCTTGCTGGAGGTTCTTGAGCACCCTGAAGTCTTCCTCACAACTATTGAACCTCTCACCTTGAAGTTCTTGATGATCCAATAAATGGTTGCTTTAGGTGCAATCTTACTAGCAGCCATATCCTTGCCTGTGAAGCCCTTTTTGTGCAAAGCAATGATGACTGCACGTGTTTCCTTGCAGATAATCATGGTTAATAAAGAAAGAAGAATGATTTTGAGCACCACCCTCCTTTTAAAGCTTCCAGTCTGACATTCTAAGTCAATCAGCATGACAGAGTGATCTTCAGCCTTGATCTCACCTGTGTTAACGAGAGAATCACTGACAGGATGTCAGCTGGTCCTTTTGTGGCAGGGCTGAAATGCAGTGGAAATGTTGTTTTTGGGATAAAGTTCATTGTAATGGCAAAGAGGGACTTTGAAATGAATTGCAATTCATCTGATCACTCTTCCTGACATTCTGGACTATATGCAAATTGCCATCATAAAAACTGAGGCAGCAGACTTTGTGAAAAATAATATATGTGTCATTCTCAAAACTTTTGCCCATGACTGTACTTAGCAGTGCTTTTAGCAGTTCTTTTTTTATGGCTCAGCTCCCAGTGTAGGTTTAGTAATCTTTTGAAGCACAACAACAAAACTTTGTTTTTATATACCTTGCATGTCCCTCCCTTATGTAAGCTCTGTTTTCCCCACTGTCCAGCACTGCAGAGTACTGTGATAATTTACAAATTAATGACAACAATAATAATAATAATAATAATATGACATTAAAAAAATCACCACCCCTTTCCAGGGACTGACCTGCCGAAATCAGGAAGGTTAGGATGTATGATAATATTTTGCAAATATATGGGTTGTGGGGTAAAAATAATATATGTCAGTGGATGTGTTAATAATAATGGCTATACATGCATTCCTACTTTGAGGAGTATCATTTACACAAAGGAGCAGTTTATAATCCATTGTAAACAAGCTTTATCTGGCACTATAAATAAAATGTCAAATAAATTAAATATATTCACAATAATCCTGTTTTGTCTATCAGGTGTGCATTTTTAGTGAGGTAGGAGCAAATGGGAAAAAATGGGACTGCTTTTGAAAAACGGTGACACACCGGAATACCAAACATAGTACAGATTACAATGCTATGGGTGGATCAGGGAGGTGACTTTCCAATGGTTTACATTCTAATTGTAAGATTTATGCTTGCAAAGTATTCAATTGAGAAACTTTAAATATATCCAGAATTTTTCTTAAATATATTTCTGTTGTGCTTTCTTAATAATTTAGGTATTTTTTAGTATTGTAGCCTATTATTAAAGTAGGTTTACTAATATAATCAATGCATTTTCACCTATGTTATTATATTTTAGATGTTCTGTGACCATATCCATAAGCTATATGGCCATCTGTAATCACTGAGCAGTTCTGTACCTATATAAAAGCACAAGTCTGTTGGCTGAGTACTTTTATATAGATCGAACAAATCCAGGTTGAGTTCTAATATCTGTAAAAATTTACAGTAGAAGTGCATTATTCCATATATTACAGAAATGTTCCTAATGTACACAGACGCTATGATGTAAGAACACACCGAATACAAGCAATAACATCAGAACTCACTGTTTGTACAGATATTATTTACAGAAATTTATAGCTATTTTACCATCACATGTAATTTATAATATGATGTCTTATAGCCTCTATTCTACTAAACAGAGGTTGTGAAAAAACAACTTAAGCAGCACTGATGAGATCTCTGTGTGTGACAGTTATGTCACTGTCACAATAACATACAAAAGGCTGTTGCTCCCAAAGTGTTTATTTTACAGCAGTTATGTTTGCTAACATATGGCGAACCAAGTAAAGTAATAAATTGTGTAATTTAAAGAGTTATGTAGCAGAGTTAGAATGCAAATAGTGTTGTTTTTTTGTATACTGTTTCATGTTATTTTGTATTTCCTTATCACTATGTCACACACTCTTTTTATCCCTGGCTGGTCTTATCAGAATGTCTCTGCCTCTGTCCAGCTGGGTTTTCCAAAGCAATGCACAAAATGCGGGGAATTCCCCAACTCAAATGATTCCATTGTGTGTGCAGATTTCCCTAAAGTTCCCCATACACAGACAGGATGTCTCCAAAATCTCTTCTACCCCACCAAAGGAACAGTTAGATCCCCCCTTCCCTAACATATTCCCCACACTACCACTATCACCGCACTCCCATGCCTAGACTCCCACATCCTGAATGCTGTGTGTAGCTGGGTACAGAGATATTACAAAACAATTCTGACAGGGCTCAGGAATGTTATTCTCCAAGAGTTTTTGCTGAGTCACACGCTGTGGAATGGAGAGCTGAGTACTGCAGAGGGGGTGGGAGGGAATAAAAGATGTGAGTGGAAATATATGAATAGGAAGGTTGAAAATGAAGAGCTATAAGAGTGCTGGGAAAAGGAGCAGATGGGTAGAGAGCAAATAAGGGTTAAAGAAAAGGCAACAAAAGCTAAATATAAAATTTAACTCATTCCGGTCACAAGTCTTCCTTTCCTCTGTTGATTTTGGCAAAACATCCAGACGGGAAATTTTCAAGATGCAATCCTAGAGGTGACCTCATATTATGAAGTCATGATGTTTTCATGATGATGCAAAAATATTTTCAATATAATAATGTGATACAGCTTGTGACACATAAACACTTGTGCAGAATATTATTAGTTTTCAGCTATTTCAACTTTTTAGGCACAGTCCCAGTTTTCACAGTTTTCTCTTTTGGAAATATTTTGCCTCTGGGAAGTTCCAAGGTTGTCAGTATATTGATATGCTGCAAAATAAAATTAATGTTTTTCAATATGTTAGAGACCATTGTTACCATCTGTTCCAATCTTACATTATACATAATATTTATCATAGAGGGGTATTTCAAATATCAAAAAATGCATTCTAATCAACTTTTGTGAACATGATGGGAATTGTGGTTCCTTAAGCTTCACCGCAATGGTATCAGGTGTTGTGTGTTTATAAACTGCAATTTTTAAATGTTGGAAACAATAGAATACTTTGCCTGTAGTCTGCAGATTTCAAATGTTTGTTTCATTTTTAAGCTTATATCAATTATCCTTTCTCGAAAGCAACAGAAGTAAAAGTTTTATATATATTTTTTTTACGTAACCTTATCTTTATATGCATATTTTTTATATTTTTATCCTACATATACTGGTTTAGTGCCTTGCAGCTACACATAGGGTACACACTGCTAAATCTTTATCCAGTGTATAACCAGCCAAATATTTTCAACATTATTTGACATAAAAATCTTTGCATTTGTGTTTTGCAATATAATCAAACTTAAAGGTACTTTGTTTAAGGTAAACAGAGTGTGTGTATTGTGTATGGGTATACATTTAATATAAAGCAAATACATATACATGTATATTAAATGCAGATATGCTAAAGTTATATATAAGTAATGGTGCTGAGTAGAAGGAAAGAGAAACCGGACGGCGTCAAAAGCA